>NW_026853635.1:0-6402 GCF_026571515.1 Ruditapes philippinarum | reverse complement strand
GGGTAATAAATAATCAAAGGTTATTTAGCGTTGAACTGTACAATACGAGAATATTTATGTATATATCTGGACGAAGTTCACACGGTCGTGAGACCATATTGTACGAGCAGAAAATATGTCTAAGTATATCTCTTATTGTTCATAACACTATTATTAAAATCAAACTCAAACATCAAGATACCTTTTTTGCTGGTTGTATTATTGCGCTTACGTGAAAATGATCAAACACACACAGTTTTGAGGTATTTGTACGTTTATTGAAAGAGATATGCTGAAGGTGTAGCTTTATAATGATATAATTATGTGTGAATGTAGTCAGTAACAATTCGGCCATAATCTAGCATTATTGTGAATAATGATATCATTTTTCTGTATGACATTTTCTTTTTCATTTTTGTTCAATCTTCTAACAGCATCAGATCCACTTCAGAAGAGCTACATAACAGGAAATGTTGAAGATTCGGACTCGTCAGATCAATCCAGAGGGACATTTAAACAAACAGCATACCGTTCTACCAGGTTGGATCGTTCAAATTATTTACCCGTGAACGTCAATGATTTTCAGTCAGACTACCAGGTGAATATTCATGAGGTGGATGATGATGGCGATATTTTCTCAGCAGATAGTCATTCATCCGCAGATCCTGGAAACATTTGCGTCAAGGGTAGAAACATGGCCATAAATCCTGATGTTGAAATATATAACACAGATATCAATCGCGAATTTCGAGCCGATGGTTTAGGGAAATACACGTTTAAACCAACGTTAAACTACATGAAAAGGAAATTGTGTCATGATATAGATGAGGAAAATGGTAAGTTATCGATGAGAAATAGTTATAAACAATCCTTTCCGGGTCAAAGCAATCCACGATCGACATCGACCGACAAGGGTCGGGATAAATTTTCAACTAAGTTCGCTTCAGGCCTGCTATGTTCATCTTCTCCAAGACAAAGTCATAAACAGTCAATAAATTATATCGATGTGTCCGGTGTATGACATGATACTCTTATACTTTGAGAGTCGCCATTTACTTCGAACCACCCGGAAATGGAGCTAGATCACTGTCAAAGAGACGCGTTTAAGATGTTTGCTTACACGTTTGGAGACAACAGTTTTGGTTTCCTGGTCGTATTCATTCATTTCAAAATATTATTTTCCACAAATCAATCAGCATAGTATTTGCAGATGTGCTCAAACACCTTTGTTGCACGTCCTTGTATATCATTTAGTGTCATGCCATAATATTTATTTCCATATTGCATGGAATAAAGTTGCAAATGTTTATCTAATATATGTATATTGTGACAGTCATTTCATGAAATGAAGTTTTATTTAACCAATGTGTGATTTTCTAGGCTACATATCGCTCATTATATGCAGTCATTTATTTAAATGTTTTCATTTGATCAACAAGTGGCATTCTATTGTTCCATCGTTGCAACAATATTGCTAAGCTATCTAAGATAATGACTTATTTTGTGTAATGTTGATGCATGAGCAGTGCTATTTAGTCATTATCTTCATTGCAGTGTTTTATTCGCAATTCTTTCATTTTTTTATATCACTTCGTCTCCATTTTAATTAAACGTATGTTTTATATCGCTGTTATTTATGTTATCTCTGTTTTACCTTCAAGCTGTGCCTTTACAATTTAATATTAAATAATTCATCTCCTCTGCTATCAATTAAATAAAGACCGTTAGTGTTTAAAATGCTAGCGTTTTAAAATTTCACAAAGCTTTCTATAATTTCCAATACTGCTACTTATTGTTCATATTGTGATTGTTTTACATTTTTGCAATCAGTACATTATTCAAATGTAGTGTCTTGGTTGTCTTGGTATACAAAAGCCGAACTATCGCTTTGTGTTATTTTTGCTAGTTTTATGACAAATGATTTCACTTTCTTTATGTTGTAAGCATCTTACATGTACATTCTATTAATCTGTAGGCGCAGTTGTGTACAAATAACAAGAAATGGGAAGTTGCAAACAATTTAACTTTTTTATGGGTAAATGTATTAGGTTTTAATGCCAGAAACATCTCTGAATTAAATCAATATTTTTTTTAAAAAAAATGATGATAATTAATGTTCATATCGCTAAGAATTTTTTAAAGATTGACTATAACACCAAATACGGTTAAAAGCCCATCAGATATTCTTTGAGAAAAAATGGTTGATTTCTATGGGAAAGCAAACAACTTGACATTTTATTAAAAGAAACATATTATCCTCTTCCCTAAGAATATAATTGCTGTGAAAGTTTGGAATGTAAGTCATGCAGGACCATTAATTTTGCATTGGTTGATGTTCCAGCATTACTGGTGAATGCTCCTCCGTGCATAATTTCAGGCATTAGTGATCAACTGTGTAGAACCACCGGCCTTCTGTACTCTCTATACAATGCATTTACCTGCGCGTACAAACCGAAGAAAACCCAGTATTTTACGGAAAATTTTGATAAATATGTTTGGTTGAAATAGATATTAGACTAAGCCAATTGATGAACGTGTCGTTCTTGCAATGTAAGGAATGGTGGCAAGTGGTTGTTTCCTTTAGCAGGAATCTTTACACTCATTGCTAAGCACTTTTGGTTCCAAGAACGGATTCGAAATTGTGCTTTTAAACTTATAGCTTATACGCACGAAAATAAATTGTGTATAAACTTAACCTAAGCTTTAATGGCGTTTTTGGGTGTAGTGCATTGTCTCATAAGAGAAAAGAAGAAAAATTTAAACTCGCCCGCAGCATTTTCTTAAACTGTGCATGATTAAAGAAAAGAATTATTAAAATTCTTCTCGCTACTTTAAATATTTCACATTTGCCAAAGTAAAAACGTCGTTTATTTTGGTAACGTTATGATAACGGAACAGAAATTTATTCAGCAACTTTATCATGTACTTCCATCGTCATAACACATATACAAATAACCTGATTAACTTATTCTTATCATTTGATTAATGTGATATTTTTAATTCATGTTGGATTTTTACGAGATATGATCAAAAAGATCTCGGCCCGATATACTTCTAGCCACTACACTGGCATTTTAACACAATAAGTCGATTCTGATACCTTATTGAAGATTACTGACCGAGTTACACACGGTTTCACACAGATTAAGTAATATAAAATGAGAGGGGTGTGTCATTTAGAACAAATGGAGAAAGTTGAAATCTGAGCCGTCATTAACTACCTCTGTAAGAAAGGGATGTCCCCCTAGGAAATCCATGAACACTTCATGGATACACTTGGGAAGGAGTCCCATTCCTATAGCATTGTAAAAAAATGGGCTGGTGAATTTAAGAAAGCATTGGAGATGATTATCAGCCTGGGCGGCCAAAAGAGGACACCAACGATGAAGCTGCCAAAGCTGTGTACGACTTTGTCATTTGCGACAGAAGGTGAAACCCGCGAAGCATTGCTTGGGTAGTGGGTATAAGCTTTGGTTCAGTTCAGGCAATCTGACTGATGTCTATTGCATGTCAAAGTTTTCCGCTAGATGGGTCCCTAGACAGTTGACTGACGACCAGAAACGGACCAGGCTTGACATTTCAAGATATCTTTTGTCTCGCTACGAGAATGAACCTGATTTTATCTACCGGATTTTAACTCGGGATGAAATATGGGTCAATCACTTCGATCCAGAATCAAAAAAAAAGCATGCAATGGAAGCACCCTGGCTCACCCTCTCCGAAGAAGTTCAAGAGGGTGCCATTAGCAGGGAAGCTGATGGCTTCAATTGATTGGGAAAATCAGGGGATAATCGTGATTAGGTATATTGTGCATGGTCGTACAATAAACGGTACGCAATAAGCAGACGAATCCTCGTACATCCTTCTCGATACCTTGTTATAGATTTGTTTAAATGTATAATACTATTATGATGTTCTTTCATCGGCAAGGTTAGTGTTCCCGAATTAAAAACTGAACAAAATGTATATATTTCTTCGAGTATAAAAAATGCATACTAAAAAAAATGGGAAAATGCTATTGTGCTTATTTTCTTCTGTTTTGATCATCGTTTCTAAAACATTATTCATTAGAATACCACGGGACATCAAAATCATACAAAGAAGCAACAGATGTTACTAAGTTTACCTTTTGTTTTTTTCTGATATTAATTGATTTTCAGTTACGACCATTTATTATTTGCGAAACATGGAAGTACAACAAGGCAAGGCGTAAGTGCCACCTACAACCTTTTAAAATTTGATTGTAAGTAACACAAGTTCGTTAGTACACACGTACAACAGAATTTAAGATAATGTGTTCAAATAATGTGCTTCAAAATTAATAATGTTCATCATTTTACTATCAAAATATGCAATCTTAGTTTTTAAGTGAGTGACTCGTGTTAAGGCCTCGGGTTTAAGTGGCTTGCCTATGACATATTGAGCCTATCACTTCCAATTTATTTGTTTCAAATTATCTTTCTTCTATTAAATACATTTTGATACTTAATAGAAAAAAGATAATTTGAAACAAATAAATTTGAAATGATAGAGGCATTTATATGGAAATACATTTTGATATTTCGTCTAATGTCTATACATTTAAGGAGATCAAATGTCTACGCATACAAACTTGATATGGAAATGTTCCGCTTTATGCAAACCGGAGGAAGAAAATTTGGTTTAAGTGAATAGGAACCACTGTGTCTTTTGTATATGATAAAGTAGGGAGAATAATAATATTTCTGAAAAGGTACAGCAAGTAGCACTTTCGTGTTTTAAAAAACACAAATGATTTAAGTAGTCCGTAGTGACATTTTGAATCCAAACGTTTTGTTGCAGACAATGAAATTGTTGCTATGATATATGGCAATTAATATGAATATTATAGAAAATATATACACTTTATGTGTAGAACGATTGTTCACCATATAACTCAGTTAGTACTCTCTTTAATTGGGTATCATACGAATGTATTCAAACAATTATGTTTAATATGACCATTTCTGAAGATTCATGCAATTTGATGGAGAGTATAAACTGATAACTACAATATTATTAAAATAATTATAACGATTAAGCAAAATAAAAAAGTACAGCAAATTTATTTATGATGAAACTCACGTGTAAATGATAAATTTAAGTGTTCGTTTATTCAAACCTAATATGACAGAAAATAACACCTTTTTAACCAATCAAGGACCATACATATGTACAGTTTGACAAATATTGTCACCATTATACATAACATAAAGCGAAAATCAAAAAGACTATTGATAAATTGACAATAAAGTCCTGAATTACTCTATCATTTTATTTAAAATGTTAAGTTAGGAAAGTTTATCTGGTTTAGCTTATGATGACATTTATCAAATACTGCATTACATCCACTTGTCATAAATTGTCATAAATTGTCATTTTCTGAGAGAGAAAAAAGAAGGAACACCACAGATACATGACAACTGTACGAAAGACCGGTAGTGCCATTTCAACTTTATGATTTCCTGACTTCATCTTCAAGAATTCACATTTTTAACTTCGTGAATTCACGTTTTCAACATACGGAATTCACGAATTCACGATTTCAGCTTCATGAATTCGCGATTTCAACTTCACGAATTCACGATTTCAACTTCATGAATTCACGATTTCAACTTCATGAATTCACGATTTCAACTTCACGAATTCACGATTTCAACTTCACGAATTCACGATTTCAACTTCATGAATTCACGATTTCAACTTCACGAATTCATTTTCGTGAATTCACGATTTCAACTTCATGAATTCACGATTTTAACTTCATGAATTCACGATTTCAACTTCACTAATTCACGATTTAAACTTCATGAATTCACGATTTAAACTTCATGAATTCACGATTTCAACTTTACGAATTCACGATTTCAGCTTCATGAATTCACGATTTTAACTTCAAGGTATATGCCATGTGATCGTGACGTCATTTGTGCCATATTGGATAGCTAAGAAGTAGCGTGAAAAAATGGTCAGTGATCTTTTACTTTTATAAGTTTTAAATATATCATTATTTTCATTATAGATCGGTTAAAAGTATTAATAGGAAAATTATTCATATTAGTTGGTTTAAAAAGAAAATATATGGGGATCTAGAACACATAAATCTAGCTTTATCCTGAATTGGACACCGGGGTCCTAATCAAAATTTTTTATTTTAAAATACTCTTTAAACTATACATCAGGGTTCAATCTGCGCACCTGTTTGGTCAGAACTGCATTTGCGTGTACGAGATATAATATAGTAGGTAATTGTATTGTTTCATCTATTGCAGATGCTGGTGTTATCTTTCATCATTATTTCTATGGCGTTGACTGCATTGGCAATAGGAGAACGTTTTGTAAATAAAGAAATAAAGAAACTATGATGGATTTGATAGATTATTTCTCGGTGGGATAAAAAAAACA
>NW_026853634.1:0-10652 GCF_026571515.1 Ruditapes philippinarum | reverse complement strand
AAATTTGTCACGTTTACGCCTATCTTTGCACAGATTATGTATAGAGGACTGGTCGGTGGGGACCAGGCCTACAAGCACACCAGTTAATGAAAGGAAATGTAATATATGCAATATACTTGAAGACGAGTACCATTTTGTCTTAGAATTTTCTTTGTATCATGATTTGAGAAAACAATTCATCCCAAAATATTACTGGAAGCGACCAAATATGCAAAAATTTATAGAATTGTTAATGAACGATAAAAAGCAAATCCTTAAGAATTTATCATTATATATTGAAAAGGCTTTTACTTTGAGAAAAACTGTGTTATATGGTAATTAATGCTTTGAATGCTAAAATTACTTCACTGTTATAAGAAATGCAGTATTTAGTGTGTATGCTTTCATGTTATTATCGATTTGATATGGTATATTTTTATATAAGTAATAACGTAGTGTATGACGTGTTTGAATAATTATACCCTATTATGTAAACCTCACTTTCTTTACATGAGATAATAATTGTTAAATAAAATGATACCTTGTGTTGAGGTTTCACAACTTTCGTTTCGGGTGAAACTTCAAATTAAGTGTGTAGTCACATATAATACGCATTTTGTGTGCTCATCATTATTACGCTTTTAAGTTCAATTCAAATCAAAGTTTTACCACTTTCGTTCTTTCGTTATTTGTCGGTAAAGCTGAAATACTAATACAGTTCGACAACATTAAAAAATATATATATATATAACAGCAAATGCGATTATTTTACCAAAACAATATTCAAAACGTGTAATTTGTTAGTCTCTATTCTTATGCATGATACGGTTTTTTATTCAGAATCAGAATTGTATGGGTTTTTGAAGCAAAATAGTTATATTAATGATTACAACAATATATGAGTAGATAATATAGGAAACATAATTAGAAAGTCTCACTAATCGAAAATTTTATAAATTATATTATAAATACGCCTCAGTGCATGGGAGATAACACAAATTAATGTGTATTTGCGTTTCATGTATAGTTATGTCCCCTTTCTATTGAAATTTATGAACACATATATATAAGAGACTAAAATGATTGTGTACATATACTAGATACATGTAGAGGTATGTTCAGATATTATGCATGTATATTTTGTAATATTATATATTGTTCAAAATTTATTTGTAATATATGTACCACATGGGTTTATGACCTTCTGGTTTGATTGAATAAAATCTTGAAAATCTTGAATCATATCAGCCAATTTTGAAAGTCGTGCAAAATAACTGTAGATAAGGTTAAATTTAGCAAAGTTTTCTTTTTATTATAAATACGGTAGTTATTTCCCTTAAAGGCAAAACCCAATCTTTTGTGGTGTTATGTGTTCATGTTTGTCTTTGTTCCTTTTGTTCTTGGTGATTGAACTGGTTTTGCGAGTTGAGTGATGGATGCTTGATTTTGTATGAAAGTTATTTTTAGTTGATTTGGTTCTGGAATGTATTTTTTTTTAGTAACTGACCACTCCTTGTCTCGCTTTCGAAGTGAAAACAACTTAAAAATAAGTTTACTTTCAGTTATTTCTTAATAGAAATACTTGCTTCTTATTTATATTATAACATTAGATTTCTTCTTACAAAGCCTGGTATGTATATTTGTATATGTTTATTTATTTGTGAAATTGTTTATAATATAAATTTGAATTGTTGTATTATATTTAAGAAATAATATATCCCAAACAGTGATTTTATCGCTCAATAACATCACTGTTTGGAGTTCGGATGCGAGGAATTATATCACGAGGGCGTAGCCCGAGTGATATAATGATGCGCATCCGAACGACAAACAGTGATGTTATCAAGCGATAAAATCACCGATTTTGATATATTATTTCGATTCTAACACGACATCAACAAATAAATGTTGCCGTACTTGGTATATAAGCAAAATTGTGCCTGATTTGTTTCCGTACTTATTTTCCGCGCGTCGGATTTTTAGTGGTTACGTCACGTGTATAATGATTACGTCACATGTCTAAATATAGAACGTCAAACTGTGCATCTGTTGCATAATAACACACACTTTCTGTTCTTCTATGCTCAATAGGTAAAAATGCGGGTCGTGTTAGAATGTGTATTATGTATTTTGTGAAATTTATTTGTCTTGTAAAATACTTGTTTTGTAATGTGATGTCTTATTGTTGTTTTATTTTATTACAAGTTTTATTCTTTATTGAATAAACATCTATAAACATTTCCAAGTGTTTATTGTTGAAAACCCGCACTACATAACAATAAGTAAAAAACGTATATTTCATAGCCAGCTTTGTGAAGAGTTTTAGATAAATGAATTACAAACATGATCGCCTTTTGACAAAATAAGACTCTGGATATACCTACTTTTTACCAACGTGGTTTCGTTGTTTCGACATTTGAAGCAATTTACAAAATAATCAATGATAAAATATAACAATGCATATTTATCTTGAAAATGGAACAATGTGACATGTATGTGTACCTAAATGAACCTGTCGTGATTCGGTAAGGGAAATCATTTTCTAACAAACATCTACGCAACATTTAACTATATAACGACTTATTCCAGTAAAATGCTCAAAAGTATGTGTTTAGTAGTATTTTGACTGCTAAAAGTATTTTTAATTATATATAAAATAAAAAATAGAAGATAAAAATGTTAGCGAACTCAGGCCTCGACATTAGCGGTGGTCCGTTGGTCCGAGACCACCTGATTTTGGCAAGGACCACCTAATTTTAAAAGACACTGGTCCGTCGGACCAGTTGAATTATCTGGTTGGTGCAAGGCTCATTTGAGTATAGTTATATTTAACGTTGGTATTATTATTTTTTTATCCTTTAGTTATTTCTTTGTTTTTAAAGACAAGAATTAGATAATTTAATAGCTTTATTAAAAATGTTAATCTATAAAAGATAATTGATCATGATTATAAGAGTTAGACGTACCATGTATCAGCAATGAGTATTTAAATAACAGTAAGAAAATAAGGCAGATACAAAATTAATGCTTTCACTATTCCCTAACTTAAGTTGAGGGAGTAGTCGTTTCAATATAAAAATAACATAAATACGAACCCTGTTATGTGTTTTTGAATGAGATAAAAAAAAAACCAGATAACTTTACTTTACTGACTTGCTCTCCTACATTTCTAATTAGATGAAAACTGTTTTCTTTACTGTAAAAGGTAATTGTACATTTTTGTCATCAATTCAAAGCATTTTTTCTAAATCTGCAGTCAAAGAGTCAAAATTCAAAAACAATAAAATAATAATACGGTTATAATAACTGACCACCTGACTTCTTGAAGGACCACCTAAATTTCAAATCTAGTGGTCCGGCTTACCATCTCCTAAAAAAGTTAGTGTCAAGGCCTGCGAACTGGTTTAGATTATAAAACAAAAGACAGCAACAAAAATAAAAGCGATTTGTGTTTATCTTAGAGAAAATTGTTTGATATGATAACTTTCTGTATATATGAAAATTAGTAAATAAGTATTCTTAACACGGACAGGGAAAAATTCAACACAAGAAATAGTTAAGATAGGCGCAGACAAAACATTTCAAACCTGTCATGAAACACGGTCTGGATGCTTGTCTAGGTTATTCCTCATATGAGTTCGATGGGTCAGGTGATCGATCTAGGGCCATCTTCGCCCTCTTGTTCAATGTTAGAATACATTTCTGGTAAAACAGAGTGGTCGAATAACCTAAAATTTTGCACACACGTTATTTTTATACGCCGTTATTAAATGGAAAATTTATCTTGAAAAATTATTTCCAGTCCCTTTATGTCGCAAAATCCTAATGGAGACTCTTTTAAGCTGCATACCCTCTAGATGAGCCAACATATTTCAGGAAAATCAAACTGGAGAAAAAGTACGAATATTTTAAGAAAAGTAAAAAGATTTTAGATTCGATTAATGATTTACATGTTATATGTGATTAATGATCTTGCAGTATTTTTTACATAATGTCTATTGCATCACTAACGCAGTAATGGCTATTTTTGCATATTTTGACCTATTGGTAATTTATGTGGATTGTAAGCGCCATTTAAAATGTATAAATTACTTTCTTTCTTAACTTCACAATGTTTTACTCTTAAATACATTTTCAAAATTTTCATGAATATAAGCATGAATCTGGAGGCATGCTGCTTTAAAATGACTAATAAACTTTCTTCTTATATCCAGTTTTTCCTTGTAAATTCTACAGGAAGTCTTACTGATTTAAGACGTCCTTCTGTTGTAACTGTAGTATGTTCTATTTTTGTGATTATCTTGCTAAATTGTTGTTATAGTCATTGTTTTGACAATTGGTTATCGTTATAATATATGTGTGATACAGTGCTGTGATGAGGACAATTGTGCTGGGAGGGATAATAATAATTAGTATTATCGTTATTATACTAGTAATACTTTTTTAAAAAAAAACTTCATCATCACTTCTTCCGTAACTTTTATTGTGGACGGCAACGACGTCATTTCCTGTATTTATTTTTCATAAAACGTTCTAAGAGATGTTTGTGAAACACTTATGCTCCCGGGCAGTATACATTGTCGGCCGTGTTCATGGCTAAACCGTTTACACTTGAGAAACACATTGGTAACCAATTTTTTTTAATACCGATAAAAAGATTCAGTTTTAACAAACAACATGGGTGTACAAATATGAATGCAACTGGGTCAATTATCAACAGTGCCAAATCAATAAATCTCAATTCTTCAAAAATTCACCGCCATGTGATATACAAAGTTTAGTCTTTTATTCCTAATACTAAATGCATATTTATAATCTTTTCGAGGTATACTTTTCAGACACTGGAAAAAAGCCGAACCGAGATTATTTCAAGTTTGATAGTTTTATTCAAGCAAGGTGTTTTTTTATTTGAGCCTCGGAAACAGAAAAATGTCACAAGCTGATAAGACTTATGCAAAAAATGCACTACATTATACCACACCGAGTCCAATCGTTCACTATGTTTCCCAGGCGGAGAACGCATGAAGAGATCAATTTTACAGGTGGAAAACCGATACTGTGGTAAGAAAGTTGTCTTCAATTTCTTTGAAAATGCATATTTCACAAAACTTTATAGCCTATTCTGATCTCGTATGATTACTTTATCCGACAGGCATCTCAAACTCGCCAAATGTTTGTTAACTTATTAGATCATTATCGACAACTGCACAAGAAAAGTCACAAAATTGGTAAAATCGCTCTTTGATAGCCAATAACTTGACATCCAAGCACACTTCTAAACATTTGTACCGCTCTAAAGGTTCTTTATTAACATATCCGCATCCACCAAACGCCTGTTCTATTTCTATTCCGTATTTTTGGAGTATAATATCGTTTAAGCGAATTTTCAAAATGAACGCATGAGCCGAACTTTTCATGTGGTTTTATCAGATTGCAAAATGAACGCATGAGCAGGCGGATTTTTTGGTTACTCCAGTTTTCATGGATATCTCACATGTTATCGATCACTGAACCTTAAAATTCCAAAATTTTCGTTCCGAATGTTTGAGCAAACAGAATTCCTATTTTCATACCTTATGACGAATTGCTTATAAGCAATAGATGAAGGTCTGTTCGGTTCTGTGAAAATATAATAAATCCTCATTGCTAAAACTTTGAGTAAAATATTTGCAAAATACAACATCATTGGTTGATGGTATGTTATAATTAAAGATGTAACATACACTTAAATAAATAGGTGTTATACGTCTAGGATCGTTGACAAGTTAAATATAAACTGAATTAATGAGGAAAACAATTTTAGGACAACCTAATTTCTAATTTAAGAAATATCAAAAAACTATGGGACAGAAATAATTCATTTATTCTATCTTGCTTGATTGGACATAGGAACTTGCATTATGCTTGATTCCATCTTGCTTGATGACATTGGAACTTGCATTATGCTTGATTCCATCTTGCTTTATGATATTTAAACTTTTTTAAGCTGCATTCCATATTTCATTTTTTTTCCATAAACTTTCGTAGTGACTAATTCTTTCATGGAGTGATAACTATTAAACGTGCACAAACCATTTATCGTACTGTTTTGGAATATTCACGTCATATACCTTTATGTATAAGCTACCTTTCTTCATGCTCTATACAAACTACGGTTTAGTTCATTTTGCGTATTACTTTTATGTAGATGTCATTTAAAATCGACTATTTTCATTCCCTACACCTAAAATTACGCGATGGATTTTGTTAAAGTGTGACTTATATGATTTATCGCTCGCATGGCGTGATTACTATTAGCTTCCGCTTATTTCCATTATTCAGTGTTTATGCTAAATAAAGCTCGGTGTCTGATGCTTTGTGGATTATGCTTGATCATCTTACAATATATATGTAAACAATTTAAAAACTAATGCCTAAAGATTGTGAACTGTTAAATGGCGAGAACTCTGTTATCGAGATCAAAGGAATTTTTCCACACTTGGCCCATCAACGGAATTTTCCGAACATGAACTGCGGTGACCATACAACGGCCGGGTATTTGTTTGCGTTTATATAAAATCGTACCAAGCACTAAATATATAAATTGCCCGGGAAAGAATATAAACATAAGTAGAAAAAGGTTATGCAATATAATTCTACATATGTATGCAGTATAATAGAAAACAATATATATTCGTGAACAGTTATTTAATGGGGCAGTTATACAGTGGCCGATTCATGCCCTGGCGTAAAATGACATTATGCCTATCTAAAGGCATATAGTGAGTGAACAGGTTAGAGTCAAAATAAATGTTCATTTTGCCATATAATTCCTTTTGATTTAATAATGTACTTCGCATAAACAATAAATGACCACCAGATTATTTCATTTAGAATTTACCTGTAACGTTCAATTTATAAAAAGAGTGGGACAGTCTTTCTATATTTTAGGCAGATATTAAATTTTATCCTTAATATTTCCAATATAATCTATTGGTCAAACATCATTTATACAGTCAACCTTTTGAAATTTAAAGTCAATTTAGCTCAACTTGACAATGAAAATATGAGCATAATGTCACTGCACCGATCTCAGTCCAAAGATGCGTTCATGAGCTGGGGTGGGATATATACGTGTCAGTTTCATGCAATAGGTCATAGTGTTCTCCCTTATCAAAACATATAATGCTGTCATCCAGTTGTTAAGCAACTGCCTAGGTGCTGCAAAGGTCTTTATCTAATGACTTGAACATTAAAAAGGCAAATATTATTGGCCTATTAATTTTACAAATGTCTCAGAGGCACTTAAAGTGGCGAATAGCACTGTTACAATATATAATGAGGTAGGAAAAAGTTGTTTATTATTGTGACATGTACATAGCCAATAACAAATAATGAGCATATGTGTGTATGATTATAGTATAAGTCACCAATTTACTGCGTCACAGACACCACTCACACACCACCACATTCATATACATTTGTGCTTAAAGATATAATATGCATATCTTTCAGTAATATTTCTTAATACATGTTCGTGAAGTTGGCAGCCCAGTAGCCTGGTAGCCTAGCAGCCTAAAGAAAACTAAGAATAGTACAAACTATGAAAACAGTCGGAAATACATAAGTAGCACTTCTTTACATCATTCCACGCCTTTTCTCAATATCGTGATCTTTATTTTTAAGATGTTGAACTTTATCTTAACATATTTTTTTTCATTCTGAAGCTTCGAAATTTGTGAAGTTAACAGTCTAGCAGGATAATTATTACAAACATGAAAACCGTCGGAAATGAATCGGTAGCATATACTTAGACCATTCCACGTCTTATTTCAGTATCGCGATCTTCATTTTTTTTTAAATATTGAACTTTTTTTATTTTTTTTTATTTTGACGCTTCGAAATTTGTGAAGTTAGCAGCCTAGCAGCCTAAAGAAAACTAAGAATTGTACAAACATAACATACAAATATAAAGTAAAATACACAAGTTTAATCAGAAAACATCTCAGTCTCTTTATTCATTATGGAAGATGCCACTACGACTGTTTTAAGTTCAACATCTTAAAAAATAAAGATCACGATATTGGAAAAGGCGTGGAATGATCTAAAGAAGTGCTACTTATGTATTTCCGACCGTTTTCATGTTTGTACTATTCTTAGTTTTCTTTATGCTGCTAGGCTGTCAGGCTGCCAACTTCGGGGTACTAGGCTGCCAACTACACGAACATTCTTATTACCTAAATTTATTGAAATCTATAAAATTCTTACTGAATATATCTTATTTAAATAAAAACACATACACACAATGTATGGGAATCTGCGTTCCTTTTTACGAGTTAAGTAAAGTTGTGCCTTTTACTGCCGCATTCCTTTCATAACACTATATCTTCATAGTGCCCACTTATAGTGTATATATAGGATTTAAAGCAAAATAATTGTGTGAAGCCAAATGATTTTTATTTTATATTACAAAAAGTTTATTATAATGATTATAAAGTAAATGGTTGTATATCTCTAGTAATTTTGGGATGTAAAGGAATGTCTCGAATCTGCTGACTCAAGACGAAATACATGTTTGCTTTTTAAATGTCCTTTTTGAGTGAAATTAAACTGTAAAAGAGATGGATTAAAATTATAGTATGCAAGTACGCTACATGTTATGTGCATATAAAAATCATCTGTTTAGTATATTGCTTTGCTTACATGTATCCATCTACTTTCCCCTTACCATGTGGATTCGAATCTCGCAGAATACTAAGTATTCTTTTTTTTGGAAAATTACCCCGGTTTATTTTACGGGACTCAGGTTTTTTTCGGGTTTTCCCTTTTTCTTGCCTAAAAAATTAATGAGGGGCCCCCATAAAGGGTCTTTCTTAAACCATAAGACGGATAAAGTCATAATAGCCCTGACGAAAAATCCGCAAAAACCCTTATTTTTTATCAGCCGGGGTTTTTTTTTTGGTTTTATTTTTTGTATCTAAATCTAATTTATCAAATCAAATTTGAATAAAAAACTTTTTTTTAGTTCATTTTTTTTTTGGGAAACCAAAAAAGGTAAATAAAAAAAACGAACGGGGAACAAACCATTTATTTGGCAATGATTTGTAAAAAGTTTTTTTGGAAAACGGTAAAAATGATTGCCATTTCCCCCGGGGTTTAAAACCCACAAGCTTTGTTTTTAGTTTTACTATTTTCTGGCGATTTAAATAACATCAAATTAAATCTTAAATAGGTCCGTACCCAATATGAAAAACGCAAAAAAATAGGGGGGAAAACAAACCCCCCCGTGAGCATTTTACAAAAATTTTTTTGCCCATCCCTTAAACTAAAAAGTATTAAAACCTTTATTTACGGGTAAAAACGATTTTAAAATTGCGTCCTTTAAACAGATTTTTTGGGTTTAAATTTAAATTTAACATTTTTTGTTTAAAGGGTTTTTTTTCTGTTTTTAAGCCGGTTTTTTAGGGGGTGGGGGAAAGTTTGAAATTTCCCAAATTACCGTCCTAAAACAGGCTAATAAAACGGGGCCTTTGAAAAATTTTTAAATTTTCCCGGTGTTGGGTTCTTTCCAAAGGGATTGTTTTTAAAATTTTTTAAATTTTCCCGGGTTAGGGGTTCTTTTATAAAATTTTTGTAAAAAAAATTTTTTTTTACGTAATATAGGTCGAATATGAAAAAAATGACCTGTTTTTAAACCCTTCCCGGGGGAACCAAATTTGGGTATTAACCGAAAACTACAAACCGGCGATACCTTGATTTTTTTGGGTTTTTCTAAAAACAATCAAACTTTGACACTAATATGGTGAAAAAGTTTGCTTTTAATTCCGGGGGGGCTTTTTCAAACTATAAGAAATGTTTTTATTGAAAATTTACAACAAACGTTTTTTTTTTAACAAAAACTTTTTTTTGAGAAAAGGCACTTTTTTTTAAAAAACATTTTTATTTTGCATTAAACAAAAAATTTTTAAAATTAAAACCTGGGAAAAATAAAGTTTTTTTTAAAATTTTGGTTTGGGGGTTGCGGGTTTATCAATTTTTCCCCAACAATTTTTTCCTTTAAAATTTTTTCAACCCCTTGTTGCGATTTTAAAAAAAAAATTTCGAAAAAAATTTAAAACCTTAACCCGGGTTTGACCCCAATTTTTAAAGTGGCTGCCAAAATTTTCCTGGGGGCCCTTTTCCGGGAAAATTTTAGGGAAGAAGTGAAAAAAAAGCAAAAGGGTTTTAAACGAAAAGCATTAAAACTGGTCTTTTTTACTGAAAATGAAAAAGGGAAAAAAAAGGGAAAAGGGAGAAAAAAAATTTAAAATTTTTTTTGGCTAAATTTAAAAATTTATAAAAATTTAATTTTCCTTTTTTGGTAAATCAAAATATATAAAAAACCTTTAAAAAACAGGCCTTTAAAATTTAAACAGGGGGATGTTTGGAAAAAAATTAAATTTAAATTGAATCTTTCTGGGAAATTGTTTTGGCTTAAAATCCCCCTTTTGGTTTTTTAAAATGAAAAGAAAAAAATTAAAATGGGGGTTTTTAAAAAATAAAAAAAAGGGAAAATAAAGGGGTATAAAAAATTGGTCGTTTTTTTTTAATAAAAACTACACAGATTATTTAAAATTTTTAAACCCAATATTTTAAAACATCAACAGAAATTTTTTTTTCCTTATCTGAAAGATACTGGTCCCAGTTATTCCCCG
>NW_026853633.1:0-17552 GCF_026571515.1 Ruditapes philippinarum | reverse complement strand
CTTTACCACTCGGCCACGGAGGCCCGTAATATTTACATTGATGGTATTTAGTATTAGATATAACAACACATCACGAAATAATTATACAAGTTGTTGCAAAGTGTGAGATATATGTTCAGTATTACATATGTTTATCATGATTCGGTATGACATATGTTTATCATGATTCGGTATATCTTGATTCGGTATTACATATGTTTATCATGATTCGGTATTACATATGTTTATCATGATTCGGTATTACATATTTTTATCATGATTCGGTATTACATATGTTTATATAGCAGATAATTAAGTGATGTGGAACAAAACATTATTATACATCAGGAAAATTGTCATTCTAAATCTTTTAGAACTTGAACATTTTTTTTAAAAAATAACCATAGTATTATAAAATCCAAATGATACATTTCTATTGTTTTAATCAATATTTGAAAATATTATTGTGCCCATTGTGCAACAATCTTTTTAAATAAGTGTCTGCAGTGAAATGTTTTATAAACATCTATATAAACCAGAATACATTGTTTTACAAGCGTTAAGATACATAAAATACAATAATAAATAAACTAGTCAAAACATTCAAGTATCATACCAGTGCCATATTTATCCAATTTTTCAATTTCTCTAATTGATTTACATTAGAAAAACGGTCCTTTATGCTACCGAAACTGCAATATCGTTATCAGTGGAAACGATAAAGAAAGTAGAAACAACAACGAAACATAGGTGAAACTAAAACTTTACATTGGAAGAAGGAGGGGATTTCCTCGCTTTTTTTTTGCTACATAAACGGTATTGAGCAATAACGAGTTCACAGTACAGGTAAAGTTGGGGGAACATGTCGGCTTCACAAGACTTGGTTCAGCAGGTATTTATATTTACTATATTATTTTGTAATGGCGACTGAATCATACGATGTACAGATACATTGTGTATCTAGCAAAGGTGCATAGATTTTATCATATATCATTTATTAATTGTAAGTGTTTGTGATAAATTGATTTCTGATGACTTGTTAGGATATTGTGTGAAACCAAAAGTTATTGACACATAATAAGTGTTATTTTATAGCCTTGTTCTAGATACAAAAATGCATACTAACGCTGATATCTTCTCAAAATGATTTTGAATCTTAGAGAATAAATCTTAACACAAATAAATGAAGTTTTTTTTTCTTCTAAAAATAGCAACATAAACAACAACATTGTTATATTCATGTATATACCTAAAGATACAACTGTTTTGTTTTATCATTTATGAGCCCCGTGCCGAATCACCGAAGAGAATACAGAATTGCCCTCTATCCATTTTTCTGTCCATGCAGTCTTAATTTTTTTAATATTTCTATGGAATCAACAGATAGCAGTTTACTTTCTTTAATGCTTCTCATTCCGTATGCGTTTTATAAAATTATTGTGACCAAGCCCTTAGCCGAGTCGGGAGAAAGGGAGGAACTTATTATGGCGATTATAGACGCGATGTTTCGATGCTGAAAAAACTATGAAACGATGGAGAAAACGCAATTAAACGATGGTGGAAACGTGATGTTACGATGGTGAAAACGCACTGTTATGATGGTGAAATTGCCATGGTACGATGGTGAAATCATGATTGTACCGGGGCACCATGGTGAAAGTGCTTTAGTATGATGATAAAATGAGATATCACAAAGCGTTTCGTCGCGCTAACGCATCACTGAGACTTCATTATCATGCCATTGTATTTTCATCATCGTGTAAGCGTATCAGCATAGCAAAGTGCATCATGGGCAAGCGGTTTTTCGTGCACTCGCCTAATTTTTTGTTGTCGCCCTGCTGCTAAATGCCTTGATGGTCTTTGTTTTCATTCTTTAATACATTATGCATTCATTTTGAATTATTTAAAAAGTTGTACCTTCATATGTCGGCAACTTTTTAATTATACAAATTATGCAAACTTCAGAAACTTAGTTTACTTTGACATTGCACATGGTCTTTCAAATTTGAAAGACCCTGCTTTGCACCATATTATTTATATAAGTGAAGTTATAAGCATTTTGTTTTATTGTATAACACAGCATTTACTTTTTCCTATTTTAAAGACCCATTATGCCCCAGAGATGCTTTTATATTTATTTCTCAAAAGTTTTTGTTTTAATTTTATTGTACTTTTGTAGTGTTTAAAGCAGTAGTCATTGACAAAGTACCTGAAATATCTCTTTCTTCTGTTGCGTTTTGGCAATTAGTACAGTTATAGTGATTTAGTATGGAAGTCAAAATAAAAAAATATTTACATTTTGCTGCTTCTATGTCAAATTATTTCAAATTAAGCGCTACTTTCTTCAGGTAACAAGCATAGCACATGCTCCAAAACCATCATATAAACGTAATGAACTTCATTGTCCTTTCAAAAGAATTAAAATGGATTCGTTTCTAAGGCATAATGTGCCTTTAAGGTATTTGTAAAGGTATCACTGTACCATTTATGCCATATATGTAACATCATAATATTTATACTTTTTATTCGTAATAACATTATTGTAGCTTTAAGTCGCACTTCCCGGACGCGACATATACAATTGTCGGTCGCTTCATTTGACATCTTAATTGTTAATAAACACTAGCATATACTTATATGTACACTGGCTGCCCTACCCCCCCCCCCCCATAATGGAGAATTTAATACCACACGATAATAAAGTTTCCTTTTAAAAGGAAAGGCTTGCACAGTTGTTCCTTCATCCCAACCCTTTAAAATTTTTTTTTTTTTTTTGGGGGGGGGGGGGTTCAATTTATTATCACATTTTTTTTTTTAATTACGGTATTTGTATATCATAAAGGGTTTATTTAGTTCTCTTATCTCTATTGTATAAAACTAATAAAGAAAATTATCAATCGTAAAAATACTAACGTGATACTGAAGGAAAACAAGTGTGCACATTTCATTTCCCCTTTTTAGCAGCGAAATCATTCCTTTGCTTTATAGACAAGTAAATGCACTAAAATACTTCGTTACGTGGTACCAATTAATAAGCATGTATTTATCAACTATGTTACACGATCACAAATAGACGATGCGCTATGTGGCAAGGTTAATGATATGCATGGGCTATTTTTAGATTACCTCACCAGTTCAGTAGATCTAAATATAACTCGATCATGTGTGATTTGGTAAGCAGGACCACCCTTTGAAGACGGAATACTACTACCATTCTCTATTGTATAAAACTAATACAGACAATAAACAATTATAAAAGAAACTTACTTTTGCGTCTTGAAAAACAATTGAAACGGAACAATTTCGTTTATAATTTATTACGGTAATCAAGTAAAAATAGAAATCCTATTTATATAAACAAACTGGGATTACCGAAGTAACTAAAATAGCTTACATTTCCGTTATATTAATTCGTCTGATTCCGCAGTATGACGGAATCGCCCGAATTGTCACACTTGCAACCGGAACTACATCGGCTATTATCATTAATCCGAAGAGTGACGGAAAAGGCCGAAAGGTTGCGATTGGCACGATTGCGGCTGGTTTCCCGTTCAATCATGCACCAACAGATGTAAGCAGGAAACCACCTTACCGGAACAAGTTTTCCATATGCTGCAAGCCAAAAAAAGATCTAATTTTAGGGGATGGGAGGGGACTACATGGCACGCCAACCGTCATGTTTCTTGTCGGGTTACCAATATAATTTTTTAACTTGAACTGAGCCGCGTCATGACAAAACCAACATAATGGGTTTGCGAACAGCATGGATCCTGATCAGACTGCGCGGAAGCGCAGGCTGGTCTGAATCCATGCTGGTCGCAAACCCATTATGTTGGTTTTGTCATGGCGCGGTTCAAAAACCATCTTCTTACATGTAGGAAGCCCAGGTTTCTGCGGTGTTAAAGTATCCTAAATATTCCCTAAATGGAGAAACATTAGCCTTTTTATTCCACGGAAATGAAATTTGAATACCCGGCTAAGCAGCGGTTCCTAGTATCTTTGGATGTTTACGTGACCCACTATCTTTAAGATAACAAACTCATTTCTTTACTTGGTTTTATTTTCGATACACAGAACGTCATTGAAAATTCTTTTGGTTTCGATCATTCAACATTAACAAAATGTATTTTCAGAAAATTGCAAGTCAGACATATTTACATTTCTATAAATAAAACTGAAAACATGATAAACCTTTGCGATTATTCAAAGGGGCGGAAAGTTGGGATTTTAATACCTCTTCCTACCCCTTGATTTTATTTGAAATAAATTGATTTAACGATGCCACATGTTCGAATTTTAGCTCATATTTATTTATATATCATATATATTTTACAATTAAAACTCACTGTAAATGTTTAAATCATTAAAATAGATTATATAGATCAATTAGTTTTGTGTTTTACTGTCTTTTTTGGGTTTCAGTTTAGTTTCTTTTATCAAATAAATAAATGAAGTTATGTTTGTTAAGTTTGTTTTAAGCTCAAATGAGTACATGTATACAGTGCTCAATGTGGACATTTTTGATGGCAATGTGACCAGCGTCCGTCGGTCACCCGGTCTTGTTATTCATAATTTCTTTAAACAATATCTCCTAAACCACGTAGCAGAATTTGACCTACAAAGATAATCTTGAGGTTGCCTTTTATGTAGTGGCTGATTTGTAACACTTTTGTGCGTTGTGTTGTCGCTAGTGAGAGCAAGACAAAGCGTCAAACGGCGCGTTGTCGGACTTTCGTCAAGCGACCTGGGACCGACTCCGTGGTCGAGGGGTTAGAGTCGATGACTTCTAATCCAGTTACCTCTCTGGCGTGGGTTCGATCCCCGGGAGATGCTTTGGTAGTTTAGCACGGAGGAAGGTAGTCTAGTACTGGTGTAACTCTCCAGGAACGATGGTTAGGAAACTACCCGCCTATATGACTGAAATACTGTTGGGAAAAGGCGTAAAATGAAACAAACAAACAAGCGACCGCGCGATATCGCAACAACGAGCCGCACGACAAAGCGCCGTTACACGTGCTTCGCTAGCGACAAGACGACAGTGCGACAACGCGCCGTTTTGCGCGTTTCGCTTGCGACAGGACGAAAAGGCGATAACAATATAGGTTGTGTTTTCTATTTTAATAATTTTGAACAAAAAAGATAAATAAATTGTTTACTTTTTACTCTTTCTTTCTTTTTCTCATTCTTCAAAAAGCTAATTTCAGTATAATCGTACAATGTAGGATTTCAAATTGTATTCATAATAATGCTGATCACACAGTTGTTTTTCTCCGAATTCATTATTTGCCATTGAGCACATATTTAAAAGTTTTAAATGAACAATTTTATTAATTTTGACACATTGTTAAACAGATAAAGCTAAGTCAAGTTTTTGTTTGTTTGTTTGTTTTTTTTGTTTTTTGTTTTGTTAAACTGTCAGTTATTACGCATCTACATAATCCTACTTATACATGCATTTTACACCGCACAAAGTTTACAAGTGCATTAAGTCTTGATATGATTTCAGAAAACGCTATGACAAATTTAGATTATCCTAAAATAGAAGCGAAAGCGAAACTAAGATATTGACCTTAGACTGATTTATCATTCAACAAGCCATGATTATTACAATGCATTATCTTTCAATGCTGCTTACTGTGTTTGTATAAATGACCACGCCACGACAAAACCAACGTAATGCGTAATGCGTTGCGACCAGCATGGATCCGGACCAGCCTGCGCATCCGCGCAGTCTGCTCAGGATCCATACTGTTCGCTTACAAACCCTATAACAAGTAGATATTTTTAAACTTGACACATTAATGAATAGTTGTGATAAAAAGATTTCACTAAAATTATCTTTATTTTGTAAAAACATTATGTTAAAATTAAGATAATTAATACTTCTCATTCTCCGTTCCCATTTGTCACAAAATAATTGAATTCAGTACTGTACTTGAAATGAACAATATGATCTCCTTTTTTGTTTATTTAGCTAGTCATAATTGTATTCTTATATTGTGATATTAGTGATTTTTGACTGTTATTTTTCTGTTTGTTTGTTGTTATAACCAGTTGCATATTATATGCCTTGGTTTAATAAAAACTGAAACTGAACTGAGAAACTGATAGCGAACAGCATGGATCCTGATGCGACTGCGCGGATGCGCAGGCTGATCTGGATCCATGTTGGTCGCAAAGGCATTACGTTGGTTTTGTCGTGATGCGGCTCAATTACTCTTCCTACCCCTTGATTTTTTTTAAATTAATCTTGATTTTACGAAGCAACATGCTCAAATTTTAGGGCATATATATTTATATATATGATATATATGTTTTACAATTAAACCGTTTATCATTATAATAATTATATAGATCATTTAGTTTTGTGTCTAATTATCTTTCTCGGGTTTTAATATAGTTCTGTTTATCAAATAAGCAAGTGAACTTTTGTATGTTAAGTTTGTTTTAGCTTAAATGAATATACATTGCTCAATATGTACATTTTTGATGTCAATGTGACCAGCTTCCGTCGGCTGCCCGTTGGCGTTTTCCACAATTTCTTTAAATAATATCTGCTTAACCACTTCGTAGAGTTTGAACACACTTCAAAGTATGATCTTGTAATAGGTCTTTACAAAAAATGAAATTCTTCTTTTTAACGGCTACTTAAAATAAGTCTGATCTTTATTTATTTATTTTATTTTATTTATTTTTTATTTATTTATTCTTTTTTTTTACTTATTTTTTATTTATTTATTTACATTTTTTTCTATTTTAATAATTTTAAGCAAAATAGATGAATAAAGAATATGTTTACATTTTCCTCTTTTCTTCTTTTTCTCATCTTTCAAATAGCTAATTTCAGTAGTGTCGTACATTGTAAGATTTTTTTTTACACTAAGATCATTCAATAAGGAAACTTGAGCTAGATTCGATAACACAATTGTTCATCTCCGAATTTATTATTTGCCATTGAGCACACATTTCAAAGTTTAAATGAATAATTTCGTTAATGTTGACAAATTTTTAAACAGATAAGCTAAAGTCAAGTGTTTTATTTGTGTTAAACTGTCAGTTATTACGCACTTACATAATTCTACTTATACATGTACTTTACACCGCACAAAGATTACAAGTGCACTCAGTCTTGATATCTATTTGAATAATGATTTCAGAAAACGCTATGACATATTTAAATTATCCTAAAATAGAAAGCGAAAGCGAAACTAAAATCTTGACCTTGGACCGATTAATCATTCAATAAGTTTTTCCTTCGTTTCCATGATTATTACAATGCATTACTTTCAATGCTGCTGACTATGCATATATTTACCTTAAACACAATACCTAGTGGGGGAAAGCACAGCGATCTAAGAAGTTGCATGTTTGAATCTCCGTTGCTGATATTTGATTCTTGTATCATAGTTTGGAGACCTTTCTGTTGAAAATGTGTCAGGGTTAAATCGTATACATGTACATGCACAGTGCGTTAACTGGAGTGCGGGTATTAGTTACCCGCACTCCAGAACATGCCCATTGATTGGCTCATTTTTGCTGGGGTTTACATATTGTGACGGCAGAGAAAGGGAAAGCGACAGAAATGTCATATTCAGATGTTCGTTCATTGGTTCATTTTTGCCGGGGTTTCATATTGTGACAACAGGGAACGTGCTTTTATGTTTGACTATGATACAAAAGAGAAAGAACACCAAACACACTCGGCAATCTGATTAATACTCGGGGGCTACGCCCCCTCGTACAAATCAGATAGCCTCGTGTTTCGGTGCTCTTTCTATTACTTATATTAACAGAAATATATTAGAAATGTTTTTAAAATTAATGCGAGAACGTCATTCATTTACAGAACACACAGTGTGTGAAAAGTACAACTGAGATTTTTGAGTCAAATTTGTTGTTCGAGCTGCTTTTGTCTCAAAAGGAAGCTGCCCGTTTTCTAGAGCTTGCATACCTTGCACTTCGTGATGATCCAGAAATAGCAAGACAGGTATGTTTAAATCTTACACTTCTGATACGATTTTCTAAAGGCGATAACATTAAGGTTTACATATTGTGACGGCAGAGAAAAGGGAAAGCGACAGAAATGTCATATTCAGATGTTCGTTCATTGGTTCATTTTTGCCGGGGTTTCATATTGTGACAACAGGGAACGTGCTTTTATGTTTGACTATGATACAAAAGAGAAAGAACACCAAAACACTCGGCAGACTACTTATCTCAAATTAACATTGTCTTCATACGTAAAAAATACGTGCGTGCAATATTGTGAGTGTATATATGGGTGTTCGAGTAAAGAAGTTCGTGAATGCGTGCGTGCGTTTGTGGGTGTTCGCTCGTGTGAGTTGGTGAGTGTGTGCGTGAGTGAAAGAGTGAGTGAGTGATTGGGTGGGTGATTGGGTCGGTCGGTCGGTCGGTCAGTCAGTCAGTCAGTCAGTCAGTCAGTTAGATATTGTTTTCAAGATTTTTTTCTATAATAGTCAAATTATATTTTCTGTGAAGTCTTTACCAATGTGAACAATAAATAAGATCAACCTAAATTGGCAAGCGCATTCCTCTTTACTGCAGGTACGCAATACAGCTAATGATTGTCAAAACCAGCATTTAAAGACCCATGGTCTTGTGAGAGAATATGAAGGAACAGCGATACACGTGGTTAAAACAATGCTTCCAATTATAGAACTTGGAATAAAGAAAAAGGTTAACCTTTTATCATTTCTTTTAAGTATGTAGATATGTATAGGACACGGCACATTAAATTGACTTTTTCCTTCTTTAGACGTTAAATTTTATCCTGAAAAATCATTTAAAATGTTTAAAGGAAAATGTACATCAGAACTTTCAGAAAAATAGATTTTGCAACATTTTTCAATGATGCCACGAATAAAACTGTTCAGTGAAATTTCACGTTATCATTGCCTAGGCTGTTTTGTTGTTGTTGTTTTAATTTTTTGTGCTAAATTGTAACATAGAAAGAAATGCTAGTCATGAAAGGTTTGGACAAAGTGTTGACTTACGTGGATGACATGGTCAAGAAAACCAAGGATACAATACAAGAGTATGTTTATATTATTTATTAGAAATTTAATTGCAACAATATATAGGCAAAATATATAACCACATCACAAGCAAATAAAGGAGTGTTGAACTACATATGCAGACTTTATATATTTCATTTGTCACAAGTACTCTTCTGAATAAGGCATTCAGATTTATAAGAAAGTTTTGATATAAAAATGTATACAATGATTGTTATTATTATTATAACTATGACCTATAATGTGTTGGTGTGACGTAAAACCCAATTAAACAAAAATATTATAACTATATGCTTTATACTTTATCTCAACAGTACACCTCCGACTAAGAGTTCCATATCTTATTATTAAAATTACATTGTGCTCTTTTTTTATTGTGAAAATGAGCTTAATTGACTTAATTTTTCAAAAGATTGATTGACTGAAGATGACTGAACAACAAAATTTTTTTGTTTTAAAGATACTATAACATAAAGACCGCCGTGAATAATGAGATATCGAATATTGACCAGAAAAACAAAGATATTAAAACCAGAAAAAGTACAATTTCATCTGAAATGCAGCAGAAAAGACTCAAATTAGAATCGGAGAAAAAGGACGTGACTAATCTTGAGGCAAAGAATAAAGAAAAAGAAAAAGAACTTCAGAAACTTAAATCAAAACGGTTGAAATTTATAGGAGACTCAGGTAAAGGACATTGTCATATCTTTTCTTCACATATTTTCTAACATTGGAATGCGATATTTGCAACAAATTAGTTTCTAAAAATACATGTTCGAGTTGAAAAAGAAATAATATATACATAAAGTTTTGCAGAAATATAAATTCAAGACAAACTAAATGGAATTTTCTTCTTTATATAGCTTTCGATACATATTATGCATACTTTTAAGGTTTTATGGTTGTAATTATTTATATTGTTTTTTATTATATCGTTTTTAAAATTTCAAATGTCTTTTACTTTAAATTTGTTTGCATCATTTTCAGTTCAAACTTATGGACTTATGGACTCTTTCAAGGAATTTTTTACAGCTGGAATGGCAACAGTTGGTGGTTATTTTGGAGGCGCTGAAACCGGGAAAATGATTTTTGATGGTGTAAGGACTGCTACTACTACAAGAAAGGACCAGGCGGTAATAAATGTTCACCAATACTTGTACATGTCATTTACTACTTAAACAAACAGTTTTGTGATACAGAAAACAAATATGTTCATAATATCATTTTAGTATTGACAAATGAAATGCATAGAGTCTTTCTTTCATGCTTAATGTCTGACAGACTGAATTTTTGAAACACTATATAATGTTTCTGCAAAGTAAAGTCATTATAATATGTCTGATCGTTGTTCGTAATACGTTATGAATTTCATTGCACTGACAAAAGCGGTAAGTGATTAGCAAAGAATTGTTGTACTCATATGTTTGAAATAATATTTAAGCAATTCGTTGTGTTGACGAGCTTGTATTTACTTTAATTTTGCGTTAATACCTGGACTACAAGTTTTACAAAGCAATTTAAGATTAAATTTGTAAAATGATAAGGTGTGAGTTCCTCACAACACAGCTGTAACACAGCTGTGGTATAAAGTTATAACAGAACTGCTGTATGAAGTTTCAACTGCTCTATAAAGTTATAATGCAGCTGCTACATAAAATTGCAACACAGCTGTTGTATAAAGTTACAACACAGTTGCTGTATGAAGTTACAACACATCTGCTATATCTAGCTGCAACACATCTGCTAAAAATGGTTACAACGCTGGTATATAATGAAAGCGAGGCTAAAATGATAAGACTGGTTCATATAATGATTCCTAGAGGATCATCGCGTGGTTAAAACTTTGAAATTTTATTGCTATTTTTTTATAAGGTGTGAAATAAAACTTTATATTCAGAGCCAACAAGCCCTAAACGCTAGTGCAGAAACCAAACGTGATATAGATGTGGAACAACAGAGAATTGAAGAAAATGAGAGGCGGATGGCAAGAATGAAAGAAGAAGCTATAGAAGGTCTTGCAGCTATGGAAAGATTAGCCCTTGAAAACGGTTAATGTTTTATTATTTTTACGTTCAGATGATGATCAGAAAAAAAAAATTAAAACGATTTTAATTCACAGTACTGTTATGTTCAAAGAAAATAAATCATCCCTTCGATCGGCTGATGCAAGTAGTAGGAACGCTTGTTTGATTTAAAAAAAAACAACAACAACAAGGAAGCCAGTAATTAAATATCATTCTTTTAGATGCTTGCGAGTTCATGCAGAACTATAATCTTTAAGGCAGCCTATGCCTCAAAATTTCCCTTACATAGTAATAACAAACATTACTTTTTAAAATGTTTCAATAATGGTTTAAAAGCATATTTGATGCTTATTTCCTGAAGAAAGGGGCGCTGATTGTGAAAATATTTATCATAACAGTAACAGACTGTAAACATAGTGTTGTATTTTGACATCCATGCAAAATACTAAATGAAAATAACTAAACTTATTCCCATATAGCAACAGACACAAAATAAATATTAGGTGATTGGCCATTGAGTGACTTGTAAAATGTGCCCTAAATCAATGGGAAAATTAGCAATTGATAAATGTATTTAAAATACATTTTAGAGGCCATTATACCCAAAAATGTTTTTTTTTAATTTCATTTCATAAACACTTTTATTTTTCTTGTTCAGTAATAGCTTTTAACACATAACTCTAAGAACCTCATTGGCCAACTACATTGTCGCTTTTGATCCTTTTTGGTACTTAGTACACTTATAGTTATTCAGTATTTTAAAGGAAGTCAAAATAATACTCTATTTTAATTTTGTTACTGTTATAATCATTTTTTTCTCATTCAGGGCTACATTTATCATCACTTGAACGTTGCCTTTTCTTAAGAAAAAATAAAAGGTTTATAAGGCATATGTGCCTTTAAGCATAATGAATTATTATTAATTTCAATATCTATAAAATTTCATTTTTTCAATTAAATCTAAAATTTTGTTATTTCTATCAATTTACGCCATAACATTAGCAAAAAAACCCACACACTTTGAAAAAGAAAGTAAACGTGTTAATAGCTCATTCTTTTTAACAGCGGATCTTATGAATGAGGAAAGTCTTAAAATGGCTGGAACAGAAATAGGGAACGTTGCACAGCTATTTGGAAAGATTTTACTGTTCTGGGAGGATTTTTCAGCAAAATTAACAACACTGAAAAACGCACATGACGGAGTCAAACTTTTCATAGAGTTTGTAAATGACCCTGATCTAGCCGAAGATATTGACGACTCAGTACTACAAGTGAAAAAAGTAATTACATTATTTTCATCCACTCATCTAATTTATATTTGAAATTCTTAAAGAAGGACCAGCATTCAAAAATACCTCCATTAAACAATATTTCGACATAAAGGTATATCCATACATTCTTGCCAAGTCAATCAAACGTGAGAATTGTAACAAAATATTTGTTTAAAAAATAATTTCTTAATTAAAAGCCCGATATAAAAACTTTATGTATCAGGTTAGACCTAAAAACATTACATTTTTAAAATATGTGATTGTATCGTTAAATAATATTAATAATATAACGACGACAATTTGGAATTTCTACACATTACACATAAGTTTATATTGTATAGTTGTTTCATCGAAAGACAATAACAGTGCAAGATCTATTAAAACTATTAAAACGCTGTTTTCTAAAAGAAATATTGTTCTTTGTCTTTTATCTTTTGCCATAGGTGTGGAATTCATTTGGGATTATGTGTAGTTACTACGTTGACGAGAGCGTGAAACAACTCCCTGAGCTATATGCTTTCATGGGTGCGCCTGTGGATCAAAGCTCTGTGAAAGAATGTGATGAAAGAAAAAAAGCACTCCTTGCGGCCCATAGAGCTGATATAAGGGCGCTTGAAAAGAAAATCATATAGTCCTAAAATGCCGTTGGATAGAATGATATCCGCATTGTAAATAACATGAACTTTTATTTTCTCGTCATTATCTAAAACAAAGTGATGTATCGTTTGCAAAAGCAAGTTTGCCTTAAAAAACTGTCCGATGTTATGTAAAACTGATATTGTAATATAGGCACAATGAGTTATTGAGAAACTTTATAAATATAGTGAATAAGCAACATCTATATGACATGGAAACTTAAATGAAACATTCTTCTACACTTTATAAGTCATACGTGTTTGTTATGTGGAATCAAGTATAAAACCATGTCATTAAAGGTTACAGGCAATAACAATTGTCATGAAATCAAATTCTAATGGCTTTAAGCGAAATTTAATTTGTTCTAGCATAATTGTACTTACTGACATACATTCATTATTATAGTACCAAATAAACTACGAGTTTTCATGTATTTATCTTGTTTGTATACTTAGATGTATTTAGTTTCTTTGTGTGCTGACTTTTAAATTTAAATTGTATAATTATGCTACTTAGATGTAAATATAGATGTAAATATATAAATATATGTTTATATGTGTGCATTTCTGTAATCAAATTGTCAGTCTTAATTCATGATAGATATATCGAAATGCCTTGTTTTGAAAAAAAAAATGTACTTCACCTGTGATGCTTATAGAGCATAAAGTTGTCTACGAGAAGTTATAGGCATTTTCATAATAAATATATCTGGTCTGACAGCATTGATGTTCAGATTGCCAAATGAGAGATCTTACACTTATTTACAGACTCAATCTAACCGAGTGTTGTGCAAAAGCTGTATAGTGATGCCCCGTGATTCATCTCAAATTTGCTCATTTTTATGATTCCTTTGGGATCTTTGATTCAAATACAGTTAGTGTTGAATGTTACTTGGGATCTTTGATTCAAATATCGTTAATTTTGCAAATAATCATTTGGACCTTTGATTCAAATGCCGTTACTGTTGAAAAATGAGTACCTTTTAAGCAGGTGCATGATGATTTGGGGAATGAGACATGTTGGATCTTTGATTCAAAAACCGTTAGTGTTGGAAATTCCTTAGGATCATTGATTCAAATACCGTTAGTTTTGAAAGTTCCTTTGGATCTTCAATTGAAATACTGTTAATATTGAAAATTAAGTACTTTGAGCATGTGCATAATGATTTGAGAATGAGACATGTACTTTTAACAGACATAAAAAAAACCAATTCTGCGACATTCATCTTATATTTGTGTTTGAAAGAGAAAATACATTCGATATTGCTATTACATACGAGATGACAATATATATATCTTCAAGTATTTATCAGATTGTCTAAGCTTAGGGTGTATTTAAAATCTTTATGTAGTGGCGATCTCTGTAAAAGGGAAACATATGTCCTAGTACAAAGTAAAACCGAGTGATAAAAAATCATATAAACTTTAAGATAATAATTTGTACGCTACGTGGATCTTATTTGTATTAAGCGTTTCATTATCTATTAAGTTAGAACCAGTCTAGATTTTCAACATTGATCAGACAGACGTTTGCGTAGCAAATTATTATCAAGTTTTCAATAATGCAGTTCATTTATTTTGTTAATGTAACCATGGCCACTATTAGAATTTCACTTGGCGGGGATTCATTTAATTTACACTTCCTTGCCATTTATGAACATATTTTGGCTCAGAGCGAGGTTTGGCCGCCTAAAATTGGTTTAAACTCCCCAGTGGTGAATCTACTACTAAACGTTCTAAGGGAGTACCCTTTTGTGTTCCTTCACGTTTTTCACATGTGTTTATTATTACATGTTTTGGGTGTTTGCATGTTTTGTGATGTTTACCTTGTTAAAATGTCGTTTACGGTAAGTATTTTCTCCCCCCCCCCTCCCCCGGTACCTTTAATTCCCATTTAGGCCCCCTTTTGTTTCTTATCGTTTCATTTTTTGCGTTATCTTCCCTCCTTTCGCCGCTCTTGTGTCCTTTCCATATTCTGGTTTTGTGCCTTTGGAGTGATTGCTATTGTGGCTTGGGTGTGTCGGGGCTCCGTCCTTAGAACGTTGCCTTTGCCTTGTTGATCTTTATGCGCTTTTTTTGTATTTAAACTGTAAGATAAATGATGTTGAAACTTGAAACAAATAAGTTTATACTGGAGCGACTTTATCGATTCTATCTACAAATATTCGGGATCTTATTTCAAACTTTAGTACAACTACCAACGCTCCATTCTCTTCTCAAATATAAACAGCATCTGGAGAACCTTTTAACATTAAAGGGAAAACGATAGTTTCTGGAACTTAAAGGGTGTACATGTACTTTGTTATGTGAATAAAGTTTTGTTGCTGATATTGATGTGGAAACAATCTTTGGTCCAGATTTTCTTTTAAACAACAAATGTTTACTAGATCATTCAAAATGTTTTGTAAAATGATAAAAAGGTCATAGTTGCCTTTTGAACCACTTGGTAAAGTAGGTTGCTATCGGCTTAACACCTTTCCTTTCCCATGACTGAAATTGATAAATAATCCACCTTTTAAAAAGTCAAATTTGGAAAAATTCTTACTTTTGAACTAAACTTTAAAAATCATTTCCATGTTGATTACGGACTTGAGGGCCCAAAACTTGGGTTTATTACAAAACTCATACGTGTCTTTGTGCATTTATGAATTTAAAGAACGGAAAACGCATGCTATTTAGTTCCAGGTTTACTTTCATGTTTGCTGATTTAAGCATAGGTTTCTATTAATATGACAATGGTTTCTACACTTCAAAGCTATAGGAAATTTAACCATGTTTGCCTAAACTGATTTGTACTGTGAAAGCAGGTGTCTATAGCACCAAAAGCAGCAAAAAGGGCCCTTATAAAAACAGATTCAGATACTTTTTTCGGAAACTGATTGAAAGATCTTGTGAAAATTTGTTATCATAATACATAGAATTTACATACTGGAAATGCCAAAAATTTTATGAAGCAAAAACCGTTTTTTTTTTGAAGAAGAAATTTTCAGTAACATACGAAATACCGAGTAATTTTGAACAACAAATATAAATATATGTTTAAATAAAATGTTTAATTCAACCATCTTCTTTTCTTGGCTAATGGTATATTTATGCGTCCAGAAGAAAGGATGGTTTTTGTTTCGATTACTGGAAAAATTAATGATTTGACCACAAAAGATGTTTATCCTCTGCCCAGATTGACGAATTGTTTATGTTCAAACAATCGGCAGGGCCAAATTGGTTTTCTTGTCTAAGAGATAAATTCTGGTTATTGACTGGCCCAATTCCTCCCAAATATTTCTTGAATTAATGTAAAATTTTTGGGGTTTAAGTAGCTATTACGGGGAATTAAATAAATCAGTATTCGCATTTTACCAACCCATTTTACATTAGCTTCTTTGAGAAAATTTAAAAATTTTCTTTTTTTCAAAAAAATTTAAACATGTTTGCATTTTTTGGAGTTTAAGACGTGCTTAAACAAGTACAATTTAAAGGGTCATCCCCGGGTTTTTTAAACCCTTGTAAAATGCAAATAATGTTCAGGGGTTTTGAATTTTTTTCACAGGTTATTGACGGCCAAAAAAGATTTGTCACGCTTTTTCTACTGATTTTTATTAAAGCTGACAGAAGATAAATTGGGGTGACCTTAAAAAGCTTTTAGCTGTTGGGTTCATTTTGTAAAAATTTCCCAAAAATTACACGGTAGGAATCTGTGTAAGCAATGCTTTCTCTGATGGTTAACAAATTAAAAAAAAAAAACCTTAGAAATGTCAAGTTGGATAAAAAATATAGAGGATATTTGTTTGTTTGTGTGTAAGATGAAATTTTATTTCATCGAGTGGGGCTTTAAAAACAGTATTCTCCACGAGTGGCGTAGCCAACCCATTAGAGAATACACTGTTTTTTAAAATTTCGACGAGATGAAATTTAAAATTAACATCTTACACAACAAACAGACAAATTTTCTTTTTAATTTTATGCTTTAAAACAAGTTAAAACGAAAATTTCCATAATTTTAACGTTTTAAAATTAAAATCTTTTCCCCCATGAGAGCCCCATTTTTGAGGGAATTTTTCATTTAAAAACAAAAGTCGTTGAGTGAAAAAAATTAAGTCCGGCAATTTCAAGGTTTAAATGACGGTGATATTTATTCATTTTATTAAAAAAAATATGAAAATGATCGCCTTGTTTTAATAATAAAAAAAAACAATTCTTGTAGGAGAAAAAAGTCCAAACCATCATCCAATATTTCTGTTTACTTTACTGCGAATTTATATTTAGAAACCTGGCTTTGGTAAAAATGTAAGCGGCAGCCATTTTTTAAAAGTTGTGTATTTCATGGGGGAAGAAAATAAAATTTGTGGTAAGATTTCAGAAGGATATAATTTGCGATTTGTTAGTCATACACCTTTTTTTTTAAAGAAAGAGAAAACTTATTTGAGGATTGTTTAACAGTACAAAAAATCAGTGTTCTGACAGAAGGTGAAAACATTCAGAAAAAAGGAGCTAGGAAAATGGAAAACTTGGAAGCCTTTGCTAAAAGGCATTGTAAGGGAACGCTGGCGTTGTTTTTTAATTATTTTACGAGTGATGGCTGTCAATGCTTTGTTCAATTTTTTATTAAAA
>NW_026853632.1:0-12768 GCF_026571515.1 Ruditapes philippinarum | reverse complement strand
AAGAGTTATGGAACTTGGTCTGAATAAAATTTTACGACTCTCCAAATTATGATCAAAGCACATGTGTAATTTAAGAAATCTTTGAAAACTTTAACCCTTTAACCAAAATTTCTTAGATTTTAAAAAGGGGAAAATAATTCTAAAATTTGCGTCGATTTTTATGAAATTTTTGAAATGATGTACATTATTACTCTAAAATATTGTATATTTCAATTGAATATCTAAAGAATAATTGAGATATTGATTTACAAAAAAAAAACTTTAACCCAAAAATTTTAAGTAAAAAAGGGGGCTTTCTGAAAAATATTTAGGCAGAGTTTTCAATTGAAATATTGATGAAAAAGTTATTTTTTAAATAATTTGAAAGTTTAAATTTGAATACTAAGCAATAATTGAGATATTTAAATTTTAAACAAAATCAAAACCAAAAATTTCTTTAAGTTAAAAAGGGATTTAATTCTGAAAATATTGTGGCAAGTTATCAACTTGTCGATCTGATGAAATTGTTTATAAAAAAGTATTGTAAGTTTCAATTGAATACCTCAACTAATTGAGATTTTTGAATTTACAAAAAAATTTTAACCGACGCAGACACTGACCCCCATCCCCGGGGCACAAACAGCTCTCATATTCTTCGAATAGTCAGCTAAAAGGTACGAACCCCCTTCTTGCTACGCAATGCAAATTGTACAGCGCGATAATATTTTTTTTTTTAGATGCGTTTTGTTTTGCACGCGTTATTTGGCGCTACATTTGAGTCACTAAACACTTTGAAAAGGTCGTACAGGTTAATGACTAAATTAAAAATATTGGTTTTTTTTATTTTTTTATTAATTAACCCCTTACTATCATTCAGTACAAAATGTGTTTTTTTAAAAAAATTTAACAAAAGTTGTTTGATTTTGGAGTGGAGACTTAGGACAATCTTAAAATCCCTTTAAAAACACTCCCCGCTTAGGACTGTTTTTGGTCATAAACATAGGAGTCATAAATTTGGACTTTTTTAAGACTTTTTTTTGAAATGCAAAAATTTTCACTTTTTATCTTAAGACAAACTTAGTTGGACCCCCATGAAAAGCAGCCCGAATTTAGCCGGGGTACCGTTTGCGCGGTAACAAGGCTTGCGAGTTTCCGCTAAAAAAGTTACCCCAGAATAGATATGCCCCTTGACCGACAGCCGGTTTTTGATTCTCTTTTTTGGGACTTAATTTTTTAAATTATTTTCAAAACAAATTATGATAACTGTATTCTCATTAGGGCCCCTTTTTTCTTATAGATGGTATGAACTTACAATTTTTCCCAAACATTTTAAGTGACTTTACTAAGAATTATTTAAAAAAAGCGGCGCAATGACGTCTTTAAAAAAGCAGTGACTTGTCTTAATGGGGGTTGTAAAATTGAGTTTTCTAGCCCCGTGAAAATGGTAAAAATCCTGTTGATATGCATAAAAAAAATTTCATTTATTTATGCTTTTTAACTCGAGTCTTTTTTACGGATTTTGCTCTGTAACCTTGAATTATCTGTCTTGTATTTCATATTTACTTAAAATTATCAATATAGTTTATTCAACCCCAAGCTATAAAAATTGGCCCTATTCAGGAAAAAAGAACAATTTTCCCTTTTCATGGGTTCATAAAAAAAATTTTTTACTTTTTTTCTTTGATATAAAATATGGAATAAAATGAAACATTTCAACTTTCTTGTCTGTACCTTAAAATGTTTTTAATATTGATTCCCCTCATTGCATTGGGTTATTATTCACAATCATGCTTTATTATTATTTTTTTCTCAATTTCAAGTCTTCAAGTGCCCTTCATCATCTATACAAGATTTGGGGTAATTGGCCAAACAACACAACTTTTAGGCTTTTTTTGGAGAAAAAATTAGCAACCTCCTGTTTTGAAAGGACCCGTAAAATATAAATGTGTATGAAAAAAACTTTTTTAGTCACCCGTCCCAAAGTGACGGGTGAGCTTTTGTGATCGTTTTCGTCCGGGGTCGGCCGTATTTTTACTTTTAAATGACATCTCCTCTAAACCCCCAAGCCCAAATTTCATCCAACTTCACAGGGGAAATTTCCCTTTTGGTGGTCACCTTTAAAATTGTTCAAAAAATTTAATTCCTGCAGAACTCTGGTTGCCTGGCAAACCAAAAAAAAAAACTTTAAAAAATTCTTCTTTTAAAAAACCCCTAAGACTAAGTTAGTATTTGGCATAAACATTTCTAGTGCTGTCTCCCAAGTTTTTTCAAATAAAATGCCCTGGGGGTAAAAATTGGCCCCCCCCGGGGTCTTGGATTTTCCCCTTATATGCTTAAGTAAAAAAAAAAAAATTTTTCTTTTAAAAAACCCAAAAAGAGCTAGTGCTTAGATTTTTGGGCATAAAAATTTTAAAAGGGGTTTTGTTTTACCAAGTTTTTTCAAAAAAAAAGCCCGGGGGAAAAAAATTTTGGCCCCCCCCCGGGGGTTTGTTTTTCCCCTATATGAAATATATTAAAAAATTTTAAAAAATCTTTCTTTTAAAAGAACTCAAAGAGCTATGGGCTAAGATATTGGCCATCAAAACATGTATCTAATAGGTGTCTACCAAGTTTGTTCAAATTAAAGGCCCTGGGGTCAAAAAATTTGGCCGCCCCCAGGGGGTCATTGATTTTCCCTATCTTTGGCATATAGTAAAAAAATTTTAAAAAAATCTTTCTTTTAAAAGAACTCAAAGAGCTATGGGGCTAAGATATTTGAGCATCAAACATGTTCCTTCTAATAAGTTACTCTACCAAGTTTTTGTAAATTAAAAGCGCCTGCGGCCGGTCAAAATCTGGGCCCACCGCCGGGGGCAGGGTCATTTGATTTTCGCTTTTATATCGTGTTAATAGCAAAAAACTTAAAAAAAATCTTCTTTCGAAAAAAAACCAAAATATCTAGAAGTTCAAGATATTAAGCAATTGAAACATCTTTAGCGAGTGTCCTACAAAGTTTGTTCAAATAAAAGACCTGGGGTCAAAATTGGCCCCCGCCCCGGGGGTCATTGAATTTTCTTTATATGTGTATAGCAAAACCTTAAAATCTTCTTTTGAAAAAACCCAAATAGCTAGAGTTTAGATATTAAGCATGAAACATCTTCTTAGTAAGTGTCTACAAAAGTTGTTTCAAATAAAAGCCCTGGGGTCAAAACTGGCCAGCCCCAGGGGTGGTTCATTGTTCTTAACTATATGTGTTTTTATAGTAAAAACCTTAAAAAAAAAAATCTTCTTTTAAAAAGCCCTAATGAGCTAGAGCTCAGATGTTTAGCATGAAACATCTTTTTATGGGTGTTCTACCAAGGTTTGTGCAAATAAAAGCCCTTGGGTTAAATTGGCCCTGCCAACGTTGGGGAGGGGGGGTGGGGGGGCCTATATACAGTTGAGCGACCTCAGGGCCATTCATGGCCCTCTTGTTTAATTTCCTGGTTTATAATTCTTTTCATTTTCATTAAAATATAACCTGGCTATAATTAAATTTAATCTAAGGTAATTTTACAATTTTAAAAATATCAAATATTTTGGCTAGGCTGTGTTGAGAAGCATGTAATAAAAAAGCAATTGTTTGGTCCTCTTATCCATTTATTTTAGTTTAATGAAATTTAGTAATAGTATAGCATCTCAGATATTTTCTCAATGGTGTAAATGTTACAGTTATTTACATACATCACAATATTTATTACTTAATTCTTCTAAATTGTTACAAATTCAAAACGTTTGGTTTTAAACTTAAAAAAAGAAAAAACATACAAAATAATGAATTGTTTGAATTGAACTTGTAGTAAAAATATAGTTTATGTTATCATATGCATATAGCATAAACAACATATTACTGTTTAAATTAATAGACTATTAAGGTTTTTATAATGTTAAGTATAAGATGTTTAAAAAAATTATTACATTTAAGTGTTATAGTAAACAAATATACAAATTAATGACCTACCGAAAACGACTTTTTCAATAATACCAAAAGCCTCTCTCAACCACCTTTTTGTGTTCTGCTTGTGTGCATTATTGAATAAACCTCTTGTCTGGTAGATGGATTAATCTGCATCAGATATAAACAAAAGTTTTTTTTTTTCCATTGTTGTTGAATTATAGTTATGATTATGATATTTTACATTTCATTACAATGACATGTTAATTAAGACTTTTTGAAGTTTCTCATTTTCACCTGTTTAATCCTGTTTAAATGGAAATACATTACATTTATAAAACAACTTAATATATTTAACAATCACAATTTCTAGATTAGCTTGTATCTAGAAATAAATGATAAATTAATTGTTGAAATATAAAGATGATACATAAATAATTGAAAATTATACTCTGTTGGAACATTTAATATTACAGAATATGAAGGACCAGACCATAATAACTTCTTTTTTCATTTGAATGAGTATGTACATGTTAATTAATTTAATGTTATATTATAATTATTTTATCTAATTTTGGAAATAATATTAGATTAAAACAGATATGTTTAAACTAAACTTGTTTGCTGTTTTCTTATCTCACACTTTAGCAAAGATATATGAATTTCATGATAGAGAAATTGTACCTTTGGTGTTAGCATGTAACTTTTGAGTGCATAACCTGAATCTCCTATCAACCAGCCAGGGGTTCCATTTTCTATTCACTGTTTAAGTCCACAGTTTTCAAATATAATATTATCATGTGTCGAACCAGGCCATTTTCGCTACAACATTGGTGAATCTAGGAAAAAGAAGAAAGTATGATATGAATACAGACTTTAAAGATGCTCCACTGAGGTAATAAAAGCTAATACATAAAATTTGAGAATCCTACATAGATCAATTTTTTTTCATTAGGTGTCACTCTGAACTTGACTTTTGACCTCAAAATTAATAGCAGTCATCTACTGAATTGTGCATTGTCCCTATCTAGTTACATTAACCATGACTTACTCTTTCTCAAGTTGTCATGCGACTATGACAATAGGGTGTACATATGTACAGATTAACCTCATCACAGGATGCTCCCCAACTTTTTTGGTTGGTGCATAAAGATAAACTCTGTAGAGTCCCTTGAAAGTTATATAAATTGAATTTTGTATTCTATATATATATTTTATTATTTGAATACAGTAATGAACCAAAAATTAATTATCAACAAGTTTGCATTTCTGAAAAATGCTATGCCGCCACATTAATACAACACTAAATAGTAATGTAGGAACAATGCAGTTGAGTCTATTGAATTTGGTGTGTGAAAATCATATTTCACATGGCCAAAATTCCATGAGTGTACATCAAAGGACAACACAGTAAGATCCTTTGTCAAAATGTAGGCCAGCTGATATCAAAGTTCACTTTACATCTTAATCTGTGCACATAGTTCAAATTTCATCAAAGGACAAGAAATTAGGTCACATCATCAAAATCTAGGTCACCTGATATCAAAGTTCAATTTTACAACTAAAGCTGTGCACATACAGTAGGGTGAACGTGTCAGTTTACACGCAAAACGCACGTTACACGCTATACGAACGCACGTTACACGCTATACGAACGCACGTTATACGCACGCAAAACGAAACGAAATACGCAGACGCACGCAAAACGATATACGCTAAACGAAATACGCTAAACGATATACGCACGCTAAAACGCACGCAAAATGAAAACGTTTCTAAACCTTTATTTAAACATCGTAATAATTTTAAGTTTTTAACAACTTTAGCTAGATGTAGATCGTTTAGCGATAAATTTTGATTAACTGTACTGTATGGTAGCTAGAAATGTATTTTAAACGAGTTTATGTAAGAACTGAAATGCACTCAACCTAGCACCGAAATTAATTTTTGTCACAGCCTCAACAAATGATTTTTAGAAATAGGCCTATTTATAAGCTATCATGCGCTAATATCGAAAGTATAATAGTTACTGTAGGGTAGCCTAACGTGTTTCTTTTTATTCGCAATCGGATAAAGAACTATCCCTTGCATTCACTACGTAATCTCTACGTAATAGTCCAACATGGCCGACATTGAATTATGCATTGCAAATTTTCATAAATATACAGTGCTAACAATTAAATTCAGATGGATTTATGAGGAAAATCTATATATTAAGTGAGGCTGCATCATAAACAATCGAACTATATAATCTTGAGTGTAAAATAAAGGAATTAACTATTTTGACAGAAGTCACGAAAACAGATTAAAAACACTGGATTCTACAAAGGATAACATTAAGGGAAATGGATAACATTAAAGGAAAAGCGTCCAGAATCAAGAATGATTAAATTGCTGGCACAATACGTAGATTTAAGTTGATGTCCTGTATGTTTCATTAGGACACCACAATATTTACTGTCATGTCGCCAGTAAAAGCTTCTCAAAACGAAAATGAAAGTAGAAATAAACAGTGAAATCACTAAAATCAAAGTGCTGCAGCACTGAATGCGACGGACATGCAACCGGAGAGACATTAATTAAGGCTTCTTTTAGAAAAACAAAACAAAACAAAAACAAAACACAAAATATATAACAGAGAAAATTTGTTCCATACAAGTTCGAGATTTGTACAGCAATATATTTTGTGTCCCAAATTGATATAATTCAGATTTTCTACTTTCACGGATTTATATTACATGTAATATAAATCCGTGCTACTTTCAAGCACTTAAATACAGAATGAAAGTTATGCCTAAAAACTCTGGTCAAACTAGTAAATCAGTGTCCTTATCGATTTATTCTAAGAAATGATATGTAAATAGAAAAAAAACTATCAACGAAATATTTCTAGAATAAATCCAGGCAAATAAACTTCAAACATCAGTGTGGCCATACCACGTGACATTGACGTCATTTTCGGCATCATTTCCAAGACGAAAATTGCTCGATTCGGAAAAGAAAATAGCCGTAAATATTTTATTTCTGTACCAATTTCTTTGGGATATGCACCAGTCTACGGGGAAAAATATAAGCTATCCACAGAATATTGGATATTTGTCCGTTTATAAGACGTTTTATCAAACACTTTGCATAACCTTGGAAGTTGCTTATATCAGAGCGGGCTTCAGTTGCAAGCTATTTCGTTTTCTGGCGTTATCTGGTCTACGCCATGAATAAAAAGTCAGGTTTACATCAACCGGGAGTACGGAAGGCAAAAACTCTACCTTAATATGTTCATATTTTTATTATGAATGACATAAATCTTATATTTTTCTTCAGTTGTCAATTCTGGCACCAGTTCCAAGTCGAAAAAAAGGACCACAGTTTAAAGCAGATTTTAGAATCCGTTGCAAATGCAAAGCAACATGCCTACCGTTCTCTTTCTATAATTATGTTAACCATGAAAAACATTTTATTTACTATACGATTTACATAAACACAAATGAATATTTAAATGATTTTTACTCGCTGCGCTTTAAGTGATTTTAAAAGTCGTAAAATTGTTGTCTGTATTTGTAAAGAAATTGATTTGCTCTTCGATCATTGTTCTTTCACGGTAATGATTATGAAAAATCTATTTGTGTCATGAAGCAATACTAAACGTGGAAAATAGAAAACAGAAACCCTAAATATCGCCCAAAACGGCAAAATTGAAAATGTTGATTGACTTAGCTAGCCTGTCCAATGAACGTGCACTATGAACACCATAGCTGCCTCATGTTATTACATTTCTTTTTATCTTGCCAAGAAAGCGTCTTATCATGTCAAATATACCTGTTGTAATGTCATTATAATTTGTCGTCTTGTGTCTTAACATTGCCTTATTATGCGTAACAGTAGTCTTATCTCTTTAAAATATGATGTTGACTTGTGTTGACATTGTTTAATTATTTCAAACAATAGTGTTATCATGTCAATAAGGCCGATTAAAATAAAGTTTGGATAAAATAGAATGGCGATTTGAGAAAATAAGACAGTGTTTAGACATGTCAATACCATTATTCGACAAGTCAGCAATACTGGTTGACATAATAAAATAATGTTTACGCAAACAAACAAAATTTATGGCAAGTCAACATTAGTATTTCACATAATAAGTGTATTTTTAGACAGGATAACAACAGTTTTAGACAAGAAAGCATGATGTTTTGGCACAATAAGACAGAAGTAAACCACCTCATACAAAGCAACATAACAGTTTGACAAAACAGGACAACACTCAGCCAGGTTAATATAACGGTTGAACAAGATATCACTATACTAGCCGACATAATAAGACATGAGTTTGACAAGTTGTAACCAAGTGCCGACAAGATAACACTACTGTTTCACATAATAAGACAATTTATAGACAAATTACCACCACAGTTGGACAAGACAGCATGCTATTTTTGACATAAAAGACATTCTTTAAGCAAGATAACACCGAATTTGAACACAATGACATGGCAGTCTGACAAAATGTGACGGTGTTTAGACAAGTCAATATCACATTTAGACAAGACAAAACGACAGTATAACATGATACAACAGTGTCATAACATACCAGGATCACATTTGGACAAGATGACAACAACTTCCGACAAGATAACACTACTGTTTCACATGATAAGACAATTTCAAGACAATTTAACACCACATTTAAATAACTCTTTCTTCAGACATAATAAAATCTTAATTCGAAAAGACGGCGTGCATGTTAGACATATAAAGACTTCCATTAGGCATGTTAACACCGGATTTGCACATGATAATATGACGTTTTGAAATAATAAGACAGTGTTTAGACAAGTTAGCACTACGTTTTGACAAGATAAAAATGAATATTTGACCTAATAAGACTTCGTTAAGACAGGTTCCCATAAAATGTTGGCAAGTCAACACTTCTATTATACATAAAGAGACGCTTTTAGGGAAAAATAAAACGAAATGTAACAACATGAGGCAGATATGGCGTTCCATAGTGCACATTCAGGATCACTTCGATTTGTATGCTGTGAAAAAGGGTTAAGCCTCAACGCAGCAATTTTAAAGTAAAAAAAAGAGCTATTTATACGTATAACCATATACATGTATATATAAAGAACCTGTAGCAATGTTTTAGTATGATAGATTCAGCTTTTTAACACAGTGGCACTCGTTGATAAAAATATTTTTACATCCTGGTAACCGTTTTTCGTGAACTGGATATAACTTCGTTAACTTAAGAACACTATTATAAATACTATCTATTTTATAATTGCATATATTTCTGTTGATAAACTGCATATCTGATTATATCAGTCAACTCAGCTTTATCAGAGAGCTCACCAATATACATTGTAAAGAGAGGAAGGGAACGGAATATTTATGGTTTGAAAACATTTAAATCGATTATTTTTAACAATAATGTCTCTTTCAACTGAATAAAAACGATAGGGCTATTTGGGACTATTTCTTATCGATGTGGTCATTGGCTGTAAATGCATGGATTTTTACACGCGGCATGACCTGCAGATGTCCTCAACTGGCTTTTTGTAGCATTTTAAGATTTAAAAACGGACCACACATTAAAATCTAAAACAAGATAAACATGACGCATATACTAAATAAGTGAATTATCTGATATGTAAATAAAGCAGTAAGTCATTTGACAGTTGAAGGATAAAAATTGAATATACTCTTCAAATGTAATCGCAATTTTAGTAAGCTTATGTTAGCTATCAATTATTCAATGGACGCATCAGTGTCATATGGACCCTAGTCTTAGATCTTGCCGATGATGCTATTACAGATGTTAATGTAAATATTTATATAATTATTGATAATCATTGTTATTTCCGTCTTTTTAAATGTTTTGTTTTCAAAGAAATTTGACTGTGATCGATGGCTATTGGTTTGTAAAATCATTTATCTGTTTACTATTTTCTACTTTGTTTACTCCACAAGGCGTCCATTCTCGTTCTTATTCATGGCTATTTTGGGTCTTTTTGATAAATAAAGAATCATAAGTAATGCAACTAAGTAACAATACTATCAGATTTACACGGCAAAGTTCCAAGTTCAAATTGTGTTTTCGTTTATCAAACTCTATAGAAATTTATTATACAACAATTCCAGAAAAATATAAACCTTTTAAAAGTCTCTCTTTTGAGGACAGAAAAACCTATTTGTCACATTCACGAGTGTCAGTGTTTGTCAGTAACTCTTGACAAAAATAAAGTGAAAAAAATACCTTTAGCTTTACAACACTCGCGTTAAAGTGTAACCCTTTCCATAGCATACAAACGTGTTTTTTTATTTTAACTCTTTCTCCTACTGAGAGCACATATATTTCTTATCAATTTCGCCATTGTGAAATAGAATAAAACCCATTTTACTACATAGGATAAGATGAGCAATACTTAAAAACATCTTCAAAACGAAACCAAAATATTATTTTCCGACAGGACTAAATCTAAGTGATTTGACGTGCACTATTGCGATACAAGTATAAGTGTTATTGCTTTAAGGAACAATCAGTTTTTTCACAATCTCTCTGTGAAAGATCAACAATGATAAACTAAATTGTAGAAAGAGAACGGTAGGCATGTTGCTTCGCATTTGCAACGGATTCTAAAATCTGCTTTAAACTGTAGTCCTTTTTTTCGACTTGGAACTGGTGCCAGAATTGACAATTGAAGAAAAATGAAAGATTTATGTCATTCATAATAAAAATATGAACATATTTAGGTAGAGTTTTGCCTTCCGTACTTCCGGTTGATCTAAACCTGACTTTTTATTCATGGCGTAGACCAGATAACGCCAGAAAACGAAATAGCTTGCAACTGAAGCCCGCTCTGATATAAGCAACTTCCAAGGTTATGCAAAGTGTTTGATAAAACGTCTTATAAACGGACAAATATCCAATATTCTGTGGAAAGCTTATATTTTTCCCCGTAGACTGGTGCATATCCCAAAGAAATTGGTACAGAAATAAAATATTTACGGCTATTTTCTTTTCCGAATCGAGCAATTTTTGTCTTGGAAATGATGCCGAAAATGACGTCAATGTCACGTGGTATGGCCACACTGAACATAATACATTATACATTTGAGAATGCTATTTAGAATTGTTTCGTGTTATATCATAGTGGGCATACAGACAATAAAATATAAGTCATTTGTATTTTTATTTCTCTTGGATATGTCTCATTAAAAAAAATTGGTTAAAATCATCAGCAATTAATAGTGTATTTCTTAGATTTTTTTTATTTACAAGGTAAAGATGTAGAGGCCAGAGCACATCGTTTTTATTTTAATTTAAATGTCACTTAAGCACTACAGTGTTTAGTTGTCCTTTTCAACTTCACACTAAATTCCATTTTCAACTTGTTTGCTTCTTACAATTGTATAGCATTTCTAAAAGTATTGCATTACAATCCGCTGGTTTATTAATTACATGTTTAATGTGTACTTCCTAATCGCCTGTCCAAAAATCAGAACAGGTAAAGCAGAATCTATTTTTAGAATAGCGAAGGTTAACTCATATCATGACCTAGTAAAATATGTAAACAAACCACAAGAATCGGATGTAGAACTGATATTATAACTTCCTTACCATGAAAGACTACATGGCGGTAAAGTGTCTTACATGCATTTTCAAAAATAGATATTCATACTAGCCATTGTACTGTATCTAATATATTAATAACTGCTGAATATTCAGCTAAACCCGCGGTATGAGTCACGAAAATAGTTCTTCTTAAATTATTAATGCGCGATTTATCCTAGTCACGAAAAACTTTTGATTTGTTAATAATAATGTTTTGTATAATGTAGAAATATTTATTTCCTACTAATAATGTCTTGGAACTCAGAGGTTACACCTTTATTGAAGTACAATTTGCTGTCCTACTTTTTCGACAGCGGTAAATCGTTTCAGCAGTAATTTGCATATTGCGCAATAATACTACGGGGACTACAACGTTTTTATCAATAATATACGTTCATATTTTAACTTGGATAACTTAATTTGAAATTGAAAAGGCTAAATATGGAAGACATTAAGATATCCAGACAAAGTATGGGAGTTTTGAAGGATCAAATTCATGTACTATTTCTTGGGCTGTTAATTGGTTTAGGACACATTGCGCGAGTGTAGCCAACGAAATCCCATGTGTAGATGACTTAGCTCTGAACGCGCCTGAGGGCGCGTCCGTCGCAAAAAGGTAAAATTTCTTGGGCATTACAATATATGAGTATAGATCTATATAAATATTAAGAACGCAATTTTATTTTAGGTCTGAAACTGTAATCGAGAGGAAAAAGATGAGGAAAATAAGGGAAACTGGTTGTGATGTTAAGTTATTGGATTTACAAAGACAGCACAACAGAAAATAATCTTTCATATCACTTAAAATTGAAATTTATTGACATGGGCTTAATATGTAATATGACATTAGGCAATGCCTAATTTGAAATTAGGCAAAGCCTATGAACGTGGAAGTTGTTAAAAAAAATCCTTTCATTCTTTCCGTTTTAAAGGTGTCATTCGGTATTACATGCACTGCTTCCGTTTTCACTCGGAACACTCGACGATAATTATTAATATGAAAAGTTTGCGAATTGTTCCGTTATCTGAATACCCCGCCTTTATCATTGAGTTAGATTGTAAATGTCGGCGCCCGACTAGAACTGACACTGAAAATTTCATTCATAGGTATAGAATTCTATATTTTTTTTAATTGTTTTTTAATTGAATTTTCTTTTAATATACACGTGTAGTCTATAGCCGGGCAAGCCAAAGCCCGAAGCGGGCCCAGACTTTGACTTCCCAGTATAGACGGGGAAGTCATTGAAAAATCCTTTTTATT
>NW_026853631.1:0-48403 GCF_026571515.1 Ruditapes philippinarum | reverse complement strand
TGTTTCCCTTATTATGGCGGGCGGGCGGGGCTCTATATTTTGGTGGACTTATTTTGTGCCAAGTTATTTCAAAATCCCATGAACTATGAAGAAGTTCTAGATCCGACACAAAAAATACCCTATAATAGACTATGTTTAATATTTGACCTCTAAGTGTGACCTTGAACCTTGGAGGTAGGGATGCAGGTGTTGCGCATGACACATCCTCTTATTATAGTGATATTTGTGCGAAATATTTCAAAATCCTTTGATCTAATGAAAAAGTTATGACCGGGACACAAAAATATACCCAGGAACAGACTATGCAAGTATTTGACCTCCAAGTCTGACCTTGATCTTGGAGGTAGGTGGACCGGTTTTTGCGCATGACACATCGTCTGTTTTGTGAACAATTTGTATGGCAAGTATTTACAAAATTCCTTCATAGATAAGAAAGTTATGGAACCCGACACGACATATACCTCAAATAGACAATGTTGACCTTGAATGAGCAAGTGGGACTTGACCCTGGAGGTAGGGGTCTGGTTGTTGTGCATGACAACATCGTCTTATTATAACAAACATTTGTTTCCAAGTTATTTCAAAATCCTTTGATAAATGACAAAGTTATGGACCGGACAAGAAATATACCCTGTAACAGACTATGTTAATATTTGACCTCCAAGTGTGACCTTGACCTTGAAGGTAGGTGACTGGTTTTTGCGCATTGACAGCATCAGCTGATTATTGGTGAACAATTATGGCAAGTATGTACAAAATCCCTCCATAGATAAGAAAGTTATGGACCGGACACGAACATATACCCTCAAATAGACAATGTTTGACCTTGAATGAGCAAGTGCGACCTTGACCCTGGAGGTAGGGGTCTGGTTGTTGCGCATGACACATCGTCTTATTATAAATTAAACATTTGTCCAAGTTATTACAAAATTCCTTTCATAAAATGAACAAAGTTATTGGGGACCGGACACGAAAGTGTTGACGGCAGGGACAGACGGACAGATGGACGGACGGAGCCTATTTGTCTATATCCCCCTTTTTTCTACGAAAAGGCTGGGGACCAAAAAATGAACTTAAGGGCAATTTAAACTCCAAAAAATTAGACCAGGCTTTTGTTTAGTTCTTTAAGCAATTGCATTCTATCCAAATGATATTCTAGCTATCTGACCAAAGTTTTCATTTATATCTCTTTATCATTTTAGATTATGTCCTGGACAAAGTTTCAAAGTGTTGAAAAATGAACAAAAGGGGGATTAATTTCAAAAATGACCGGCAAGGCAGAGTTACGGTTTCTTGTACACTGCACACCTACCAAATGAGATCTATCTACCTACAAAGTTTCCATGTTTGATACCTCTTATACTTAAGAGTTTATGTCCCAAGGGCAATTTAACTTTCAAAATAAGGCAAGGCAGAGGTTAATGATTCCTTTTAACCACTGCACTTCTACCCAATGAGACCTATCTATCTACAAAGTTTCATGTTGGGATCTCTTATAATTTTAGAGTAATTCCCCGGACCAAAGTTCGAAGTGTCAAAAATGAACAAAATGGCAATAACTCCAAAATTAGCAAAAGGGCCAGATTTATGTTCTTGTGTGCCACTGCACACCTAACTCAATGAGATCTATCTACCTACAAGTGTCTCAGTTTTACTTCTTATACTTTTTAGATTATGTCCCAAAGACAAAAGCTCAAAGTGTAAAAAAAACAAAAGGGAATAATTTCAAAAATTAGGGCAAGGCAGAGTTATGGTTCTTGTGCACTGCACATCTATCAATGAGATTCTATCTACCTACAAAGTTTCAATGTTGATACCTCCTTGTTGTTTCATTGAAAAGCGGAGGACGGGACGGACGGAAAGACAGACAAGGTATTAAGTATCCAGACGGAAAATACCCAAGGTTTGCAAAACTACACATGCTGATCAACATTCCCTTTTTAAAAGTTTTTCATGACTCGAGGTTTAAATACTTTTTGAGTTTACATGCGACACAAGCTGAAAAATTGCAAATTTTACTAAGTCCAAGGCAATTTAACTTCTAAAAAATACTGAATAAATCCAGACCGAAAATACCAAAGGTGCACTACTACACATGCTGTATTCAACATTCCTGTAAAGTTTCATGACTCAGCGTCAAATACTTTTTGACTTTTACATGCCGACGAAAAGTTGAAAAAATTGCAAATTTTTTTACTAAGTCAAGGGCACACTAACCCTATAAAAATACTGAAATAAATTCACTCGAAAATACCCAGGTGCAACAACCCCTGCACATGCTGATCAACATTCCTGTTTAAGTTTCATGACTCTAGGTCAAATACTTTTTTGATTTTACGTGCGACCTCAAAAAGAGAACGGACAGTTGTCATTTGCCTTTTCCCCCTTGTGTTTGACCATTTGATAAAGTTTTATTAAATTACTTCTGTAATAAGTCCAAAAACAGAGTTACGCTTCTTGATAGCACTTCAGCTGCCACTTCCAAACTCATTTTGCTTGACCAATTGAATGAAGTTTCATTGAATTTTCAAAATTATGCACCTGACAAGGAAAAGGAACAAAGGGGCAATAACTTTTACAAAATACTTAAGAGGGAGTTATTGTTCATTTCGGATGGGACAAAAATTGAAAACTTTCGAATAAATTTCCCCTTTAAAAAGATATAGGGAAGTAACTTTTCTTAAAGGGCATTTTGATTATTTTTAGAAAAACATAAATTTTTTCATTAGCTTTTTTCAAAACAGTTTTTAAACCCTAATAAGGTTCCATTAATTTTACGAAAAAATTTTTTTTCAAGGGAAAAAAATTAAATTAAATTCACATGGAAATTTAATTTTTACTTTTTGTTTAAAACCAACCCCATTTTATTTGGCCTGTTAAAAACCCCCAAAGCCCTCTGACTGATTTTTTTGGGGGATCCCCCGGGGTTTTTCCCTTAAAAGAAATTTTAGGTCGGGGAATTAAACCCCCTTTTGAAAACTTCAAACTTTTTCCCCGCGGGGGCCCCGGCGGAAACAAAATTTTGTAATTTAAAATTTATTTTTCGCTTTACATAAAAGGTTAACTGCCACGGCCTCTTCAAATGGGGCTTTTCAACTGGGTTAAAATTTTTATTTGTAAAACCGGGCCTTCCCTTCTAAAATTGCGCTTAAACCTTTTTAAAATTAAATTGGATTTGGGGAATTTTCCAAACCTTTATTTATTTTTAAATTTTATGCACTGCCCAAAAAAAAAGTAACAAAAGGGGTTTTTTAATAAATTTGTAATTTTTCCAAACAAAGTTTTTTCTTTTTGGGGTTGCATTTGAACAAAAAATTTTCCTCATTTTCCCTTTTTTAAAATTTTTTATAAAGCCCCCTTTGAATTTCCACAAAAATTTTAATTTTTCAATTTATCCTTTGGGGAAAAAAAAAAGTTAAAAAAAAGGGGCCAAAAAAACCTTTTTTTTAAATGGGGGGGTCAAGAAAATTTAAACTGGTTTCATTGTTCTTGTGACTACGCTCGTGCACTTTCTCTCAATTTGCTTCACCATTGTATGAAATTGTATTGAATTCCAACTAGTAGTTTTCAAGTTATGCTTCTGGAAAAGAAAAAGCAATGGAAAAAGAACAAAGGGGCAAAAATAACTATAATTACTTCTGGACAGAGTTATGGTTCTTGTGCCACTGCACTTCCTCTTATTGTGCTTGACCATTGTATTTGAATTCCAACCAGTACTTTACAAGTTATGCTGAACGGGACCAAGGAAAAAAAGTATCAAAAGGGAAATAAACCTCTGTAAATTTGTCAAAATGGTGTTATTGTTCTTTATTCCTTTATTGTTATTTGTTTAAATCATGAACCTCAATTTGTCAATAGTTTAAATATACATGCAAGCATGCATGTACGTATACATTATTTCAATCAAAATATATCAAATAGGAAAAATGCAGAGTTTTGCTTATTCTAAAAATTATTCAAAGAATTAAGATATTAATCAATTAATCTAATTGATCATAGCACTTTGGGGGATAGATTCATGACATCTCCAATCTAAGTATTTTACATAGAAACAAAATTCGTACGGTATATCTGGGACAAAAAGATACACTTTCATTTTTAGTCCTAAATTCTTAACCTGTGGCTTTCTGAAGGGGAAAATATAGTGTGATGAATCAAACAAGAGGGCCATGATGGCCCTGAGGTCGCTCACCTGTATATAGCCCCCCCCCCCCCACCCCCAACGTTGCAGAGCCAATTTAACCCAAGGGCTTTTATTTGCACAAACTTGGTAGACACCCATTAGAAAGATGTTTCATGCTAAACATTTAAGCTCTAGCTCATTGGGGCTTTTTAAAAGAAGATTTTTTTTTAAGTTTTTACTATACACATATAGTTAAAAACAATGACACCCCTGGGGCCGGGCCAATTTTGACCCCAGGGCTTTTATTTGAACAAACTTTGTAGACACTTACTAGAAGATGTTTCATGCTTAATATCTAAACTCTAGCTATTCGGGTTTTTTCAAAGAAGATTTAAAGTTTTTGCTAAACACATATAAAGAAAATCAATGACCCCCCATGGCGGGGCCAATTTTGACCCCTGGGCTTGTATTTGAACAAACTTGGTAGACACCTATTAGAACATGTTTGATGCTCAATAACTTACCCATAGCTCTTTGAGTTCTTTAAAAGAAGATTTTTTATGTTTTTACTATATGCATATAGGGAAAATCAATGACCCCCCGGGCAGGGCCAATTTTCACCCCAGGGCTTTTATTTGAACAAACTTGGTAGACACCCATAAGAACATGTTTCATGCTAAATATCTTAGCTCTAGCTCTTTGGGTTCTTTAAAAGAAGATTTTTTAAGTTTTTACTATATGCATATAGGGAAAATCAATGACCCCCCGGGGCGGGGCCAATTTTGACCCCAGGGCTTTTATTTGAACAAACTTGGTAGACACACACTAGAAGATGTTTCATGCCAAATATCTAAGCTCTAGCTCTTTGAGTTCTTTAAAAGAAGATTTTTAAGTTTTTACTATATGCATATAGGAAAATTAATGACCCCCGGGGCGGGGCCAATTTTCACCCCAGGGCTTTTATTTGAACAAACTTGGTAGACACCCATTAGAACATGTTTCATGCTAAATATCTTAGCTCTAGCTCTTTGGGTTCTTTAAAAGAAGATTTTTTATGTTTTTACTATATGCATATAGGGAAAATCAATGACCCCCCGGGGCGGGGCCAATTTTGACCCAAGGGCTTTTATTTGAACAAACTTGGTAGACACCCATTAGAACATGTTTCATGCTAAATATCTTAGCTCTAGCTCTTTGGGTTCTTTAAAAGAAGATTTTTTAAGTTTTTACTATATGCATATAGGGAAAATCAATGACCCCCCGGGGCGGGGCCAATTTGACCCCAGGGCTTTTATTTGAACAAACTTGGTAGACACTCACTAGAAGATGTTTCATGCCAAATATCTAAGCTCTAGCTCTTTTGAGTTCTTTAAAAGAAGATTTTTTAAGTTTTTACTATATGCATATAGGGAAAATCAATGACCCCCGGGGCGGGGCCAATTTTGACCCCAGGGCTTTTATTTGAACAAACTTGGTAGACACCCATTAGAACATGTTTCATGCTAAATATCTTAGCTCTAGCTCTTTGGGTTCTTTAAAAGAAGAGTTTTTAAGTTTTTACTATATGCATATAGGGAAAATCAATGACCCCCCGGGGCGGGGCCAATTTTGACCCCAGGGCTTTTATTTGAACAAACTTGGTAGACACTCACTAGAAGATGTTTCATGCCAAATATCTAAGCTCTAGCTCTTATGGTCTTTTAGAAGAAGATATTTAAAGTTTTTTCTTTCGGTTGCCATGGCAACCAGAGTTTTGCATGGAATTAAATTATTTGAAGAATTTTTAAAGGTGACCACCAAAGGAACATTCCTGTGAAGTTTGGATGAAATTGGCTTAGTGGTTTATGAGGAGATGTCATTTAAAGTAAAAGTTTACGGACGGACGGACGACGGACGGACGACGGACGAAAAGCGATCACAAAAGCTCACCCTGTCACTTTGTGACAGGTGAGCTAAAAAGGGGGAAAACCTGAAATCAAATTCCAACAACTGAAAATGGAATTTACCCACACTTTTTATGGAAAAAAAATAATAACAATTCAATTTTACATGCATGGTACATAGCAGAGGCTATATATCAGGACAGATTTCTGTCTTCTAGATAATAAAAGTCAGATGCTGTTAAGTCATGGTTCTGGTAAGGAAGAGCACGAGGCATTTTGGGGAAAATGTTAGCATTTTTAGGGGAAAATATACCTATTTTGGGCTAGGGGAAACAGCCTTTATTCGGCTGTAAAATACAGTGAAAACAAGAGCTCTCAGTAGGACAGCACGCTCGACTATTCTAAGTGCTTGATAGTAAAAGAGCCTTGATAATGTTAAATTTTCTTAGTTCACAAAAGGGCTAATTTTTTTTTATAAATTCATGTTATAGGCCTTAAAGAGAGTCTAATTATATATACAGTATTGGCTTGACTACTTGGAAGGTAATGTCACAAGGGTGTTTTATTGAGTATAATAATACTAATTACCTATGAATACATAAAATTGACAGAAAAGGTACAAGTTTCAAAGGGGCAAATAATTTTGCAAATATTGCAGACAGAGTTATGCAATTTTGCAAAATGATGTACATTGTTACTATAAAAAAGTATTGTAAATTTCAATTGAATATCTCAAGCAATAATTGAGATATCTGACTTTACAAAAACACTTTAACCAAAATTTCTAAGTTTCAAAGGGGCATAATTCTGTCAATATTGTAGGCAGAGTTATCCAACTTGTCAATCTGATGTACCTTGTTACTATAAATAAGTATTGTAAGTTTCAATTGAATATCTCAAGCAATAATTGAGATATTTGACTTTACAAAAACTTTAACCAAAATTTCTAAGTTAAAAAGGGGCATAATTCTGTCAATATTGTAGGCAGAGTTATCCAACTTGTCAATCTGATGTACCTAGTTACTATAAATAAGTATTGTAAGTTTCAATTGAATATCTCAAGCAATAATTGAGATATTTGACTTAACAAAAAACTTTAACCAACGCAGACGCCGACGCGGACGCTGACGCCGACGCCGCCGCCGGGGCGACTACAATAGCTCTCATATTCTTCGAACAGTCGAGCTAAAAATCACTGGTTGATAAATAGTGAAACAAAAACAAATTTGGCTCAAATAGACATGCAGGGAAAGTATATAATGCCCCAAAAGTAATTTCTTTTTTAAATTATCTGTTTTAAATCATCATCGTAGTTGTACATAAGAATGCTTCTCAATCATGCTTTACGCAAGTTTTACTCCAGGAACATCATTTTCATTGAGAGAAATGTGAATAAAAGTATTCGTAACCATTATCTTGAATAATCTACATGTAGATTAATCCAGATTCTTTGTCCGAAACTTACGATATGTGGCTATTTTTAGAACAGGTCTCTTATCAGTGACATATACGTTGCTTATCTCAGATCGTTGGCTATTGTAACTCTTTTTAACAGGCATAATTACATGTACATTGTACTTGCTATATGTTATCATTTTTATTTTTAATAGATTCTTAAAAATGTTTGTAATCTAGCATGTAAAACTAATTATGTTCTTGTAATAATTGGTATACATGTAGTTCAATTAAAAATGGCATTTGTTAAAAATCAAAATGTACGACAACTTTATATTCATCTGAAAACTTTGTATACCTTAAATATAGGTGTATGTATAGTGGTCAGGTGTCCTCCTTTGTTATTTAAAACCACTTCCTCAAACTATATCTGAAGTTTTCAATACAGGTTCAGGGTTTTCTATAAGACAAATACTTCCTGTTGGGTTTACAGCTGAATAATCACGAATCCAGGGATGTACTTAGCTTACGGAATCGGCTGAACGCGCTGAACTGATGACTTTATATTGTAGCGAAACTATAAAAGTTACTTCCCCTTAATAGGTAAACATCATTTGTATACAATCAAATTTTTTAATTTTCAGACGAGAGTTCTTAATAACTTGATCTGTAAGTTGGTATCAAATATGTTTGATGATGTTACTTGATTTAATTACCTTTTACTTTTCAATTTAGAGTCCTTAAAGTTAGCAGTTGTATTATTTAATGTAAAAAAAGGTAAGATAATATTCATTTTGGCGATGGTTCCCCCGAGTCATTTAATTACATTCAAAAGTAACGCATATTGAAAAGGTAAGCAGTAGTTGATTCAATGGAAGTAAAATATTCAAGCGTTTGCAAGATAATGAAGACGATAGAGGGCGCAAGCAGTCCCGAGTCAATATATAAGGAAGGTGAATGTAAGAAATTGGGAGTTGGTGTTTTGGCAGCGTGTTGAACAGTCGACAATCCTAAATGCTATACCTACTTTTTATATTCTTAGTTGCACAGTGCATAGCGCTGTGATAAGGCTGAGAAATATCAAGTAGAAAGAAAGCAAGGATTAAAGATTAATAAAGGAAGAATAATTCTATTAGTAGAGACATAGATAACGAGAAAGATGGAACATGTATATATAAATAGGATATCATATAAAATGTTTAATAGATATAGAAATCATTATTTGTTTTTCAATTAAAAGACAAGGTAGTCTCGGGGAAAATTATATTTATAGATTTAATTCAATTTGGTGATTTATGCACATTTATTAAGTAATATCAATCATTTGTCTTCAATCAAATAATCATAAGGCAAATAAGCCAGAGGAAAAATTAGTAACATATATAAGCTCGGTGCTCGTTACAATATTAAAGTATGTTACCAGTATATATTGACTTACCTTGTTGATTTTATAGGACTAGATGAACCAGTGAAAATTGGACCTTCAATCTGTAAACAATATAGATTTATCTTCATCAAATGCAATACAAGTAATGTGTCACCCCATGATAACCAATTGAATGTTGCAGCTACTGTGAAGCAGAGCACAACAAGAATGTGTTTGTTAAACACAAATGCCCCCGGCTCAGATTCTTGTCAGTAGCAATAATTCAAAAAATGTTTATCCATTCACTCAGTTATGGACAGAAAAATTGCCAAAAAATTGTAAACACAAGTTATATAGCTTGACAAAGTCATGGCATTTTGTAATTGTGAAAAATATAAGTTGCCAAGTCATTGCTCTGACTTGTGAAGTTAAAAAATATTCAACTTCATGCAAGTTATCTTCCTACCAAATATGAAATACATCTGTGATTAAATAAAGGCTGTATGGGCAAAAGTGTAAAAATCTATTTTGAGCACTGGCGACCTTGACCAAACTGACCCCTAACTCTATCCAAAAGAAGAATACCATGTAAGTTATCTTCCTACCAAATATGAAATACATCTGTCAATACATAAAGGCTGTATGGGCAAAAGTGTAAAAATCTATTTTTAGCACTGGTGACCTTGACCCAACTGACCCCTTACTCCATCCAAAGGAAGAATACCATGCAAGTTATCTTCCTACCAAATATGAAATACATCTGTCAATAAATAAAAGCTGTATGGGCAAAAGTGTAAAAATCTATTTTTAGCACAGGTGACCTTGACCCACTGATAAGGTCAATACACCTGTAAAAATGTAAAAACTATTTTCACATTGGTGACCTTGACATTGGTAACACTGACCTTGACCCAAATGACTCCTTACTACACCCAAAGAAGGAGGACCTCCCTTGGCATGTTTGTATTAAACTAAGACATCAACTAAAAAATAAAGGCTGTATGAGCAAAAATGTTTATATTTATTTTTTAAACCAGTGACCTTGACCCTAGAGACCGCTTATTCCACAAAAAAACAAGCAATTATCATAGTATTGCAAGCAATCCATAAGTCCCCTACCGGTTAGAACCCAATCAACATTCTGAAGGGCCATTGGCCATTCACTAATGTTTCAATTTTTCTCTAATTTAAGTCAATTTGTTGGAAAAGTTCTTTAAAAGTGATCACAGGAAACAGTTTTTATGAACAGACAGATAGACGGACTGAAGGACACTCTAAAGTTAATATTTGAAAAATCCCTGTTACCAAAAAATAACATTTTTAAAAGCAAAATTCTTAAAAAGGAGATAACTCTTGAATTAAAGATGCAATTTCATAAAAAAAATTCAGCTCTTTTTGACTTATCACAAATATTGTTATATTTGCCATGTTTTAAGCCTATTTGTTGCCAAGGCAACCAATATTTTTTCAAAATAGGTAGAAAAGATAAGACATGCATAATCTCCAGACTGCCATCTACCCATATGTCAAGTTTCATAAAAAAATTTCCAGTACTTTTTGAGTTATCACTGGATTCAGTTTATGTGTAAAATTTGTCATATTTTCAGTCTATGTGTTGCCATAGCAACCAGAATTTTCAACATAGGAAGAAAAGAAAAAGACATGCATAATCTCCCGACTGCCATCTACCCATATTACAAGTTTCATAAAAATATTTCTATTACTTTTTGTGTTAACACTGGATCCAGTTTATGTGTAAAATTTGCCATATTTTCAGTCTATGTGTTGCCATAGCAACCAGAATTTTCAACATAGGAAGAAAAGAAAAAGACGTGCATAATCTCCAGACTGCCATCTACCCATATTTCAAGATTTATAAAAATATTTCCAGTACTTTTTGCGTTATCACTGGATCCAGTTTATGTGTAAAATTTGCCATATTTTAAGCCTATTTGTTGCCATAGCAATCAAAATTTTCAACATGGGAAGAAAAGAAAAAGACGTGCATAATCTACAGACTGCGATCTATCCATATATCAAGTTTCATAAAAATATTTCCAGTACTTTTTGCGTTATCACTGGATCCAATTTATGTGTAAAATTTGCCATATTTTCAGCCTATTTGTGGCCATAGCAACCAGAATTTTCAAGATAGGAAGAAAAGAAAAAGACGTGCATAATCTCAATACTGCCATCTATCCATATATCAAGTTTCATACAAATATTTTCAGTACTTTTCAAGTTATCGCGGGATCCAGTTTTGTGGACGGACAGACTGACGGACTGACAGACAGACAGATGGACGGAGGGTAGCCTAAATTCCCCTCCAGTAAACCGGTAGGGGACTAAACAAGAGCTGTCGGTAGGACAGCAACGCTCAACTATTCTTAGTGCTTGATAGTAAAAAAAATGCTTGATACAGTTACCTCCTCCTGTTTACAGGTTGGGGTCATGATGGTGAACAAGTGTGCAAAGTTTCAAAGCCATATGTCAATGGACTTTGAAAATATTTTAACTATTACAAAAACTTTAACGTAAATTCTAAGTCGAAAAAGGGGCATAATTCTGTCAAAATGCTTGATAGAGTTACCTCCTCCTGTCTACAGGTTGGGGTCATGATGGTGAACAAGTGTGCAAAGTTTCAAAGCCATATGTCAATGGACTTTGAAAATATTTTAACTATTACAAAACTTTAACGTAAATTCTAAGTCGAAAAAGGGGCATAATTCTGTCAAAATGCTTGATAGAGTTACCTCCTCCTGTCTACAGGTTGGGGTCATGATGGTGAACAAGTGTGCAAAGTTTCAAAAGCCATATGTCAATGGACTTTGAAAATATTTTAACTATTACAAAAACTTTAACGTAAATTCTAAGTCGAAAAAGGGGCATAATTCTGTCAAAATGCTTGATAGAGTTACCTCCTCCTGTCTACAGGTTGGGGTCATGATGGTGAACAAGTGTGCAAAGTTTCAAAGCCATATGTCAATGGACTTTGAAAATATTTTAACTATTACAAAAACTTTAACGTAAATACTAAGTCGAAAAAGGGGCATAATTCTGTCAAAATGCTTGATAGAGTTACCTCCTCCTGTCTACAGGTTGGGGTCATGATGGTGAACAAGTGTGCAAAGTTTCAAAGCCATATGTCAATGGACTTTGAAAATATTTTAACTATTACAAAAACTTTAACATAAGTGGTTACGCCGACGCGGACGCCGACGCTCGGGTGACTGCAATAGCTCTACTTATTCTTATCGAATAGTCGAGCTAAAAAGGTATCTCATTATTTGAATAAAGAGCTCAATAGATAATGATGTCTGAGGTAAAATTGTGGACGTCTGACAAAACCCCACATCTCAAAATTTTATAGAATGGATTAGCCCCACACCTAAATTTTATAAAGAGGACAAAACCCGACACCTTCAATTTTATAGCAATTTTATATAATCTTATCGCAACTTGTCTGACCAATCAGAAGCATTGATTCATACCAAGGTGCATGATGCACACAATCTCTTTTCAAATGTTAGTAATGCACAAATGACTTTTTGAATTTGATGAAACTGAAAAAAATCATCACCAGTTTATAAACTTAAATGGGCAATAGAGTTATTTCATATCTCACTCCAGGGGTCAACATATACCCTATATAATGACAAAGTTATGGACCAGACACAGTTTGGACAAAAGGACCAGCGAGACAGACAGAAGTATGACATGAAATATAATGCCTCCCTGTTTTTTGGGTTTTTTTATTGTCGCGGGTGGTGGGGGGGGGATGGGGAAATAAAGATTTACGAGAAAATTGTATCTGGCATTTGATCAAAACATAATGTCAATAAAATAACAAATCAGTTTACAAGACCCACTACTGCATCCATCATTTCTTAGTGTTATATTGGTCACACTTCAAATACTGCATTCTGAACACAAATTTTACCAAGAAATTATAAGAAGTAGTACTCAGGTGATGTTTAAAAGTTTTAATTTTACCTCCGCCTTTGCCAACCTTAGAGCCCAGACCCCTCTGCTCATAATATGACCAAGCACTCCAGGACCCAGCGACTTTGTTGAGAGATCTATCCTTTTCCAAAGAGACTCGTCTAGCCTAAAACATCAGCAAAAATAAAACAAGAAATGTCGAATGACACATATGCCCCCTTTCTAGCCCTTGACTCACATTATTGGTTATTTTGTTATAGAAACTTGCCATAAATTGGTACATGGAAGTGTTCAGTTATGGAAGAAAGAAAAATAATGAAGACTTTGTGATAGTTTTCAAGATAATGAGCGGAAACCATTCTGACATTTTAGGCCCCTGTGACCCTGACCTTTGAACTAGTGACCACAAAATCAATAGGGGTCATCTAATAGTTATAACCAATCAATATTAGAAATATGATGATTTTAGGATAAAAAGATTTCAAGATAATGAGCATAAACCATATTACCATTATGGACCCTGTGACCAGGACCTTTGACCTAGTGACACCAAAATCAATAGGGGTCACTTACTAGTTATGAGTATGTGAAATATAAAGACTTTATGATAAATAGTTTTCAAGATAATAAGCGGAAACAATTCCGACATTTTAGGTCCCTGTGAACTTGACCTTTGAACTAGTGACCAGAAAGCAATAGGGGTCATCTACTAGTAATGACCAATCACTTTGTGAAATATGAAGACTTTGTGATAATCAGCTTTCATAATAATGAGCTGAAATCATACTACCATTTAAGGACCCTGTGACCTTGACCTTTGACCTGGTGACCCCAAAATCAATACGGGTTATCTACTAGTTATGACCAATCAATATGTGAAATATGAAGACTTTGTGATGAATAGTAACCAAGATAATGAGCTGAAAGCATTCTAACATTTATGGCTCCTGTGACCTTGACCTTTGACCTGGTAACCTCAAAATCAATAGGGGTCATCTACTAGTTATAACGACTCAATATGTGAAATATGAAGACTTTTTAATAAATAGAAACCAAGATAATCAGCAGAAATCATACTACCACTTAATGCCCCTGTGACCTTGACCTTTCACCTAGTGTCCCAAAATCAATAGGGTTCATCTACTAGTTATGACCAATCGATATGTGAAATATGAAGACTTTGTGAAAAATAGTAACCAAGATAATGAGCGGAATCCATTCTGACATTTAAGACCCCTATGACCTTGACCTTTGACCTAGTGACCCCAAAATCAAAAGGGGTCATCTATTAGTTATGACAAATTAATTTATTATTGACAATATACTGCCATATGTCCGTAGATGATATATAAATGAACATATAAAATATGTATGATACATATATAATCAAGCCAGTGGTTCATTTCAGCCAGAATTAGAAATGTGTCCATAGGACACGGGTGCCCCCACCGCGCCACTGTTCTGTCAATCTTTTTACTAAGTCAAGGGAAATAACTCTACAAATACTGGATAAATCCACAAGCGAAACCCCAGGTGCAAATCTAAATATGCTGAGCAACCTGCCCATAAGGTTTAATGACTATGTCAAATCCTTTTTGAGTAACTTGCGACACAAGTTGAAAATTGCAAAAATTTTCTAAGTGAAGGGCAATAACTCTAAAAATACTAAATAAATCCAGACGAAAATACCCAGGTGCACAACTACACATGCTGATTAACATTCCTGTAAAGTTTCATGACACTAGGTCAAATACTTTTTGAGTTACGTGCGACACAAGTTGAAAATTGCAAAATTTTACTAAGTCAAGGGCAATAACTCTGAAAATGCTAAAAATATCCACATGAAAATACCCAGGTGCACAACAACACATGCTGATCAACATTCCTGTAAAGTTTCATGACTCTAGGTCAAATTTTTTTTGAGTTACATGCGACACAAGTTGAAAATTGCAAAATTTTACTAAGTCAAGGGCAGTAACTCCGAAAATACTAAAAATATCCAGACGAAAATACCCAGGTGCACAACTACACATGCTGATTAACATTCCTGTAAAGTTTCATGACACTAGGTCAAATACTTTTTGAGTTACGTGTGACACAAGTTGAAAATTGCAAAATTTTACTAAGTCAAGGGCAATAACTCTGAAAATACAAAAAATATCCACATGAAAATACCCAGGTGCACAACTACACATGCTGATCAACATTCCTGTAAAGTTTCATGACTCTAGGTCAAATACTTTTTGAGTTACATGCGACACAAGTTGAAAATTGCAAAATTTTACTAAGTCAAGGGCAATAACTCTGAAAATACTAAAAATATCAAGACGAAAATACCCAGGTGCACAACTACACATGCTGATCAACATTCCTGTAAAGTTTCATGACTCTAGGTCAAATACTTTTAGAGTTACGTGCGACACAAAAGTGAACGGACGGACGGACGGAAGGACGGACGGAAGGACGGACGGACAAGGGTAAATCTAAATGCCCGCCACTAATGTGGGGGCACAAAAATATGTCGAGGTGATGGGCGAGGCAAGACATGTTGATTTTATATAGCTTATTGTGAAGTTGTAGTACTTGAAAAACGGGCACATGACAAATCAGCGCATAAATTAAACATTCTAGTGTTCCATGGTATACATCTATTCAACGTGTCATACCTCCTTTTCTTATTACAATGAAATTTTACTGGATTGTTATCCTTTGCTGGTTTATTTTTAGCAGAGAATGACCTGTGCATGTGCAAAGAGGGTACCGTTTCAGTAGGTTTTGCAAAGAGGGTACCGATATGGATATTCACCATGAATTTTGATATTGGTTTTGCTTTTAATCCTATATTACTAAGCTTATTAAAAAGACCTTTTTAAAATAATCACCATATTTTCATAGCGCATCTATGTTAAAGCTAGCAACACCCAAGAATTTGTTACAGAGTTACCAATGTCCCCCGCCTCGGGGAAGTTTTATATAAAGCATAAAATTGTGCTATTTCAAAACATTCAGTCCAAAATTATGATCAATGCTAGATCTGCTAATCCAACAAATATATTTATTAAAAAAATAAAATGAAACACAGAATTTAACAAGAACGTGTTTGTTAAACACAAATGCCCCCGGCTCAGATTCTTGTCAGTAGCAATAATTCAAAAAATGTTTACCCATTCACTCAGTTATGGACAGAAAAATTGCCAAAAAATTGTAAACACAAGTTATATAGCTTGACAAAGTCATGGCATTTTGTAATTGTGAAAAATATAAGTTGCCAAGTCATTGCTCTGACTTGTGAAGTTGAAAAATATTCAACTTCATGCAAGTTATCTTCCTACCAAATATGAAATACATCTGTCATTAAATAAAGGCTGTATGGGCAAAAGTAAAAAAATCTATTTTGAGCACTGGTGACCTTGACCAAACTGACCCCTAACTCTATCCAAAAGAAGAATACCATGTAAGTTATCTTCCTACCAAATATGAAATACATCTGTCAATAAATAAAGGCTGTATGGGCAAAGGTGTAAAAAGCTATTTTGAGCACTGGTGACCTTGACCCAACTGACCCCTTACTCCATCCAAAGGAAGAATACCATGCAAGTTATCTAATCTTCCTACCAAATATGAAATACATCTGTCAATAAATAAAAGCTGTATGGGCAAAAGTGTAAAAATCTAGTTTTAGCACAAGTGACCTTGACCCACTGATCCCTACCCAATCAAAAGGATGAATACCATGCAAGTTATCTTCCTACCAAATATTAAATATATCTGTCACTTAATAAAGGCTGTATGAGCAAATGTGTAAAAATCTATTTTTAGCACTGGTGACCTTGACCCAACTGACAGTGACTCCATCAAAGTTTATGTTTCTATCAATTATAAATAACATCTGTCTATAGAATAAGGTCAATACACCTGTAACAAGAGCCACCGCCGGGCGGGGGCAACGCTCGACATTTTACTTTTTCTAAACGCAAACATAGAAAGGTTTGAACATATATTGATGTTTCCTTTTTATAAATTTAGTTGGTCTGTCTTGTCACATTAGTTTTGTTTATATATTTTGTATATATATGAATAGAAACATTAAGCATATTTCTAAAAATAGCAACAGTACGCAATTTCTAAAAATAGCAACAATGACGCAATTTCTAAAAATAGCAACAATGAAGCAATTTCTAAAAATAGAAAAAATGACGCAATTTCTAAAAATAGAAAAAATGACGCAATTTCTAACAATAGAAAAAAATGACGCAATTTCTAAAAATAGAAAAAATGACGCAATTTCTAAAAATAGGGAAAAAATGACGCAATTTCTAAAAATAGAAACAATGACGCAATTTCTAAAAATAGAAAAAAATGACGCAATTACTAAAAATAGCAACAATGACGCAATTTCTAAAAAATAGAAAAAAATGACGCAATTTCTAAAAATAGAAAAAAATGACGCAATTTCTAAAAATAGCAACAATGACACAATTTCTAAAAATAGAAAAAATGACGCAATTTCTAAAAATAGAAAAAATGACGCAATTTCTAAAAGAAAAACGACGCAATTTCTAAAAATAGAAACAATGACGCAATTTCTAAAAATAGAACAAAAATGACGCAATTTCTAAAAATAGAACAAAAATGACGCAATTTCTAAAAATAGAAAAAAATGACGCAATTTCTAAAAATAAAAAAAATGACACAATTTCTAAAAATAGAAAAACATGACGCAATTTCTAAAAATAGAAAAACATGACGCAATTTCTAAAAATAGAAAAAAAAATGACGCAATTTCTAAAAATAGAACAAAAATGACGCAATTTCTAAAAATAGAAAAAAATGACGCAATTTCTAAAAATAGCAACAATGACGCAATTTCTATGCATGCATATATATATATATATATTTATATATATATATACCTGCATATATGTATATATATACACACACACATTTATATATATATATATATATATATAATACATATACTATACATACACACACACCAATAAATGCACAATCTGAGAAAATTCAGTAATATAACCTTCAAGGTCAAGGTCATTAAAGAGCCCAAGCAAATTTGGGTTTGATAAACAACAAGGTCTGGTCCTTAAGAATGTTCTGTTATAATATGAAGTTTATCCCTTCAAAAATAGCAAAGATACAGTCAGTTACTGCCAAAACAATGAAAATTTCAATAATTTGACCTTCAAAGGCAATGTCATTAATGAGTGACGGTCAAGGTCTTTCGGTATATTTTTAACAGTTATCTTTGAACATTATTATGTTCAAGTTTGAAGACAATCCATTCAAAAATAACAAAGTTACAGCCAATAATAGCCATAAAAATGAAAATTTCAATAATTTGACCTTCAAAGTCAAGGTCATTGATGAGTGAATGTCAAGGTCTGACTGGTTATTTTTAAGGGATATCCTTGAAGATTATTATGTTCAAGTTTGAAGACAATCCATTCAAAAATAACAAAGTAACAGCCAATAACAGCATGAACAAGCAAAAATTGGACTTTTAACCTTGAAGGTCAATGTCATTTATGGATGAAGGTCAAGGATAGTGTGGTCTACTGAAAGGTCTTGTTCTAAGGGTTGTTGTGGCCAAGTATGAAGACAATACACCAAGAAATAACAAGATTGCATTTGAGAAAAATGCTATGCCACCGTATTGATACCTAAGCTTTAGGCCTTTTGGGTCTTTACAAGAAGGTATTTAAAGTTTTTGAAGCCTTGTACCTTCAGACAATAAGATTTTTTTATTTTTTACTATATGTATATATTGAAAATCAATGACCCCCGGGGCGGGGCAATTTTGACCACAGGGCTATAATTTGAACAATCTTGCTAGAGGTTCACTACACAATGTTTCATGCAAAATATCTAACCTCTAGCATTTGTCAATTGCTAGAAGAATTTTTTTTAAGTTTTGACTATAAGTTTTTACTATATACATAGAAGGAAAACCAATGACCCCCGGGGCGGGGCCGATTTTGACCCCAGGGCTATAATTTGAACAATCTGGGTAGAGGTCTACCACACAATGCCTTATGCAAAATATCTAAGCTCTAGGCCTTTTGGGTCTTTACTAGAAGGTATTTAAAGTTTTTACTATATGTACATATAGTGAAAATCAATGACACCCTGGGTGGGGCCGATTTTGACCCTAGGGCTATAATTTGAACAATCTGGGTAGAGGTCTACCAGACAATGCCTTAAGCACAATATCTAAGCTCTAGGCCTTTTGGGTCTTTACAAAAAGGTATTTAAAGTTTTTACTATATGTACATATAGTGAAAATCAATGACCCCTGGGACGGGGCCGATTTTGACCCCAGGGCTATAATTTGAACAATCTTGGTAGAGGTCTACCAGACAATGCCTAATGCAAAATATCTAAGCTCTAGGCCTTTTGGGTCTTTACAAGAAGATTTTTTAAATTTATTCTTATAATTCCTTTTGGTTGCTATGGCAACCAGATTTCTGCATGGAATGAAATTCTTTGAACAACTTTGGAAGCCCTTCACCTAAGGATCAATCTTGCCAAGTTTGGTCTAAATTGGACTAGTGGTTTTTCACAAGAAGATTTTTTAAGTTCACTATATAATCTATATAACACACAAACAAACAAACACACACACAGGTGAATCGCTATATGCCACCGCATCGCAGATGCTGCGGTGGCATAAAAAAGTTATGATCCAGGTACAAGTTTTCGGACGGCAATGGCAACGGCAACGGAGACGGCAACGGCAACGCCTACCTGACTATAACAATACCTCTACTTTTTTTTTCAAAAAAAAAAAAGTCGAGCTAAAAATGTAAAAATCTATTTTTAACATTGGTGACCTTGACATTGGTAACATTGACCTTGACCCAAATGACCCCTTACTAGGACCTCCCTTAGCATGTTTGTATTAAACTAAGACATCAACTAAAAAATAAAGGCTGTATGAGCAAAAATGTTAATATTTATTTTTTAAACCAGTGACTTTGACCTTGACCCTAGAGACCGCTTACTCAACAAAAATTTAGAGGACGATCAAAGGTATCCACCTACTAAATATGAAAAATATCATTAAAGAAATTAAGCAATTAGGAGAAATTTAAGATAAATCAAACTTGCCGAAATAGGTTAACCAGACAAGGCCCTATTTTCAAAGTGAAAAAAGGGAAATAACTTGGAAATATGGATGACACAGTCATATAACTTGGCAATATCATGTACTTTGTATTGATAAGTAAGTGTTGAAATTATAAAGCCATTAGTATAGATAGAACTTAAGATATTTCCAACTTGCCGTTTTAGGTTAACCATTATTCATTTTCTAAGTGCTGAAAAGGGCAATAACTTGGTAAATATGAAAGCCATAGTTATGTAACTTGCCCAGATCATGTACCTTGTATTGATTAGTAAGTGTGTAAACTTAGAAGCCATTGGTACAGGTAGAACTTAAGAAAAATCCAACTTGCCGTTCTAGGTTAACCTAGTACGGACAGACGGACGGTTCAATTACTATATGCCCGGGGGCATAAAAATCTATCATGTTCAGCTTTGACCTCTAAGTGTGACCTTGACCTTGGACATAGGGGTACAGGTGTTGTGCATGACATATTGTCTTATTATTGCAACTAATTGTGCCAAGTATTTTCAAAATCCCTGGAACTCTGAAGAAGTTATAGATCGGACACAAAATATACCCTATTACAGACTATGTAAATCTTTGACCTCTAAGTGTGACCTTGACCTTGGAGGTAGGGACAGCATGAGTTATCATCATATCATTGTGACTATTTGTGCCAAGTATTTTCAAAATCCCTTGATCTATGGAGAAGTTATGGACAGAACACAAAATATACCATATAACAGACTCTGTTAACCTTTGACCTCTAAGTGTGACCTTGACCTTGGACGTAGGGGTGCAGGTGTTGTGCATGACATATTGTTTTATCATTGTGATTATTTGTGCCAAGTTATTTCAAAATCCCTTGAACTATAACTTGAAGTTCTAGTTTAGACACAAAAATATACCCTATAACAGACTATGTTAATTTTTTACCTCTAAGTGTGACCTTGACCTTGGAGGTAGGGATGCAGTTGTTGCGCATGACTCATCGTCTTATTATAGTGACTATTTGTGCCAAGTATTTTCAAAATCCCTTGATCTATGAAAAAGTTATGGACTGGACACAAAATATACCCTATAACAGACTATGTTAATCTTTAACCTCCAAGTGTTACCTTGACCTTGGAGGTAGGTGACAGGTTGTTGCGCATGACACATCATCTCATTATTGTGAACAATTGTGGCAAGTATTTACAAAATCCCTTCAAAGATAAGAAAGTTATGGACCAGACACAACATATACCCTCAAATAGACAATGTTGACCTTAAATGTGCAAGTGCGACCTCGACCCTGGAGGTAAGGGTCTGGTTGTTGTGCATGACACATAGTCTTACTATAACAAACGTTTGTGCCACGTAATTTCAGATTCCTTTGATAAATGACAAAGGTATGGACCGGACACGAAAGTGTGATGGGCAGACAGACAGACGGAACCTATTTCTATATCCCCCTTTTTTTTCTTTGAAAAGGTGGGGGACAAAAGTTTTGTCTTTAACTTCAACACAAGAAAATTACCAAAAAAGGACAAAATCATAACACTTATTTGTTCTGTTACTTAATAAATGCAATGAATATTTATTTCTACTACTTAAATGTTCACTTTTAAAGAAGTATAATATCAAAGTATCCCTTGTAAATGTGTTCTGCTATGTACATGTATTTGAATGACTGGATCATAAAGTCTAATGTAAAATGATAGTTTAACAACAATCATTTTAAATATCTAAGCATCCACGCATTTACTGGTGTGTGTGCAAACCGGTTTGTGTCTGTATCGCTAGGCGTATTGTATCGCCTGTACCCTAACAATACACAGCCCTAAAAAACCCACTGAATTCAAGTAAAAAATTCTGTATCAATGACAGTATTCTTAAGTCAAACAAGAACTAGAACTATCACTTAATGTGATTAATACCCCCCCGCAAGACTGCTTCGGAAATGAGGAAGTTACTAGTAACAGAATACCTTGCAAAAGAACTGAAATAGAAATATGGTTGTGGGCAATTAAAGATAGTAAGGGTTCTTGTATGTTGCATTTTCTTTCAATGTGGTTGACCATAGATGAAGTTTTATTGAATTACTCTGTAATAAGTCCAAAAAGAGTTACACTTCTTGAGCACTGCACTTCCTCTCATTGCGCTTGACCATTGAATGAAGTTTCATTGAATTCAAAACATTAGTTTTTAAGTTATGCACCTGACAAGGTTAAAGGAACAGAGGGCAATAACTCTAAAAATACTGAAGATGGAGTTATGGTTATTGTACAATGCACTTCCTCTCATTGCGCTTGACCATTGTATGAAGTTGTATTGAATTCCAACTACTAGTTTTCAAGTAATGCACTGGACAAAAAAGTAACAAAGGGCAATAGCTGTAAAAAGTTTACACAAGAGCCGGTTGAACCGGGTAATGCTCCCCGAATAGGTTTTGGACACAGGAAGGTATACCTCTTGTAGTGTCAGAGTTATGTCACAGACAAAGTTCAAAGTGTAAAAACAACCCAAATGTTGTGCACGACACATCATCTCAATATTGTGATCTTCAAGGTAGCGACACGTCGTCTCAATATGGTGATCATTTCTGTGAAATAGTTTTAAAATCTGACTTCAAATAACTAAGTTATTGGCTGGACACGAATTGGGACGTACGGACGGATGGACGGAAGTACCAAAATTTGATGTTTATGAGGCAAATCAGCTCATAAACACCACCTGGACCAACGTCCATAAGCAAAATAAGCTTATAAAAACAAAACAAGAGGGCCATGATGGCCCTATATCGCTCACCTTAAGGAATAGATTTTAACTGGATTTTTCTTATTTAAAACAAGCAACATGTTTATAAAATACTTTAATGTTATTTAGTCTAAGATTCTTTTAGTGGACCTCATCTTCAGCTCATCATGATTAAGAAGCACCTTTTTTCTGTTCGATTTGTCTAGTTGATCGTTTTGGAACAGACTTCACAAAAGCCCATGGCATTTGGTTTTTTCAACCAAGCATCCCATTTTTCACCTTTAGAGTCCTTTTCCGCTAACCACTCACACCTCCATTTGTTTTTTGCACCCTTTTTCAGATCCTTAGTATTAACACCAGGCGGTAAACACTTCACTGTTGTTGTCATTGTAATTGTACATGTATTTTGACATCAAATGACTATACAACAAACAATTTCATTGGCTGGTAAAAATTACGACGACCAATCAAATCTGATCTTATACATTCTAGCTCAATTTTTCATCGGCAATCTCCGTATTGTAATTGTTTTGATTCGTTTACAAACTGGTCTGAGATAGACAAATTTATTTTAAAATATATATCAAGCATTATCAAGCAATGTGCACACGCTAATTAATGAGGCATGCACACACACCCTTCCTGATTTCTCATCGGATTTACGTCATTCAGAAAAACGACCTCGGAGATCACCGAAATGAGACGGTGTAAACATGTATAATTTTAGAAATCATACCACGGGAGGTGATATTTACATAAATACTAAATGTCATCCCTTAATACTTCATAAATAGTTAACAAAATACCTGTTTCAACGAAGCACACCAATAATTGTTGTCATCTTCACTTCTTTGTTTTGAAATACGAGTTTATGTTACAAAATTTCTCAATTTCCTTGTTCAAGGCCGCCATTTTGTCCTAATTCCAGTTTAGTTTAGTTTATAGGTCAGATTGATACAGATGTTTTCTAAGACTCAGGACTGATTGATATCTATTATTTAATGATTTGAATTGTATGTTTATAATCAGAATGAAATATTATGTCATAAATTGTTCAGCAGATTCAGTTAGACCGGTGTACACAATGTTGAAATTTATGATTTTTCCCGCAAACCGGAAGGAAGAATTTAAGTAATATCCGCACTGTAAATTAAACTTTTATCTTAATAAGCTATTTTTTGTGAAAAAATACAACCTTTTTTGTTCACTTTCGTTTCTTTGTGCAATATCTTACACAATAAAATGTGCAAGTCAATGTCAAGAACCAAAATACATTGCATTTTATTTCGGAAATGACACAGTCTCCTTTCTGATGATGTTACGAAATTAAAGGAAGAATCCATTATTGAATGGGGTAATCAACTACACTGTATCTCTGAAATTGGGGCTATTCTGATTGACTTTGTTTGAATTAACATTCACATTCAACAACATTTTCATCTTTCTAATGCTTTAACAGAAAAAATCCTCAAAACAATGTCTGTTGAGACAAAAAATACAAGATACACTCTCAATTTATCCCTACAAAGACAGTTTATACAATCTTGCAATAAAAAAAACCTTTAACCCCCAAAACAGAGACCAATTTTCAACTGTAGACCATAATCTGATTATACTTTGTAGAAACCAACAAGCTCATGCCTTGTGAGAAATATCTAAGCTCTAGCCCTTTCCATTTTGAAGTAAGAACTTTGAAGTTTTTTCTTTTAGTTGCCATAGCAACCAGAGTTTAGCATGGAATGGCATTCTTTGAACAATCTTGATAGAGCTTCATACAAAGAGTATTCCTGCAAAGTTTCATTAATATTGGTCAAGTGGTTTTATAGAAGATGTCGTCTAAATAAAATGTGGACGGACACCGGACGAGGGACGCTTTTGATTGGCCATCCTAAAAGCTCACCTGCACTATGTGCAAGGTGAGCTAAAAATAGCTCTTAATTCGATTTTTATGAGTTTCTGTTCTTTATTTAACTACGGAATGAAGCTCATAATAGTCAAATGTTTGCTCGGACGGACTGACGGACGGACAACCCGACGACTATATGCTCCCCGAGCATAATAAATCCAAAAAGAGTTATGGTTCTTGTGCACTGCATTTCATCTCACTGCCCTTGACCATTCTATGAAGTTTCTTTCAGTGTTCCCACTAGAATTTAAATTTGAGGGTACATGTACCCCCTAGGTCATATTTTTGGGGGTACACTTCACAGAATATGTGCCTCTAAGATTGCTTCATATTTTTTCTGAACTATTATTACAGCAGCAGTCATGTAAGATTGTTGCTTTTTGGCGTTGTATGACACATTGTGATCGTCGCATTTCTGGTGTCTAACTAATGCTGACCGCTGGAAATTATTAGTCCCATTGTAAACGCCGATTTCAGACTTTTTCTAGTGTTTTTTTCATATGTCTCGCATGTTAAACAAAACATTTTATGGTTGTCTTTGTCAAATCTTAGCCATGAAAATTCGGACAACCAGGAGTTCTGAAATCGTTTGCAATGTTTCTTTTTGGGGGGTTCATCACTATTTTCACTAGGGCCTGGATCTTGATTTGCGCTAGAGGATTGAGTAAGGATTGGCAATTTTTCGCTGGAATCGCTTTTATGGAACCACTCATTTAAATTGCGTTGCATTTTCAATAAATTTTTCTGCGATTATTTAATATTTCAGATGGCTTATTTGTATTCCCCGGATGTAGACTTGTTACTGCTTTTAATATAGAGCGTCGGGAAGCGTCGTTAATAATTATAAACCAGTCCAAGAGCTAAAAATAGCACAGATGGGAAACCCGAGTTATGAACTCAGTTATGACTGATCAGATTAAATTAAGGTCTTGTAAACAATTGCAGAGATTTACGAGTAGATTATTGATTTGTGCTTCGAATTTGCAGATAATTTTTTGGCAGTTTTACTTCAATTTTTATACGTGCATGCACGCACCTAGTTGTAATTTCATGCGTGATTCTTGTAAATTATACGTGATTCACGTACATTTGTGCGTGAATGGGAACACTGTTCTTTGAATTCCAACCATTAATTTTCAAGTTGTGCAATGGACAATAAAAAGTAACAAAGGGCAAAAACTCTTAAAAGAAAGAGTTATGGTTACTGTGCACTGCTCTTCCTCTCAATATACTTGACCATTGTATGAAGTTGTATTGAATTCCAACTACTAGTTTTCAAGTTATGCACCAGACAAGGGAAAGTAACAAAGGGCAATAACTCTGTAATTAGTCATGATTGAGTTATGGTTTTTGTGCACTGCAGTTACTTTCAATGTCCTTGATCATTGTATGAAGTTGTATTGAATTCCAACCATCAGTCTTCAAGTTATGGTCCGAACAAAAGAAAGCAATGGAAAAGTAACAAAGGGCAATAACTCTGTAATTACTTTAGATAGAGTTATGATTCTAGTGCACTGCACTTCCCCTTATTGTGCTTGACCATCAGAGATCTGCCAAGAATTTGAAAGTACTGGGCCCTGGGCCCACTTGGTCTAAAATAGATTTGGCCATTTTGACCAAAGTATGGGCCTTGGGAAAATAAGTAAACATTGACCTAAATGACTGTAAAAAAATTTATAGATAATTGAATTTCTTTTGTAATGGAACTTAAATCATATCAAATTTTATGACAAGTGGTTCACTTATGATAGAAGAAAACCAATAATTAAAACAAGATTGCATTTGTGAAAAATGCTATGCCACCGCATTAATACAACACTAAATAGTAGCGTAGGAACAGATTTTTTTTTGTTTCTATACAATTGAAGATTGTCATAATGCACAGATCCCTTACCTATCTAATTATTATTTTCAGATTAGTGGTTAAATCTATTGTTATTCAAATAAAAGATCAGAGTAGGTATATATCAATGCAGTTGAGACTAGTGAATTTGATGGTGAAGGTCATATTTCACACAGCCTAAATTTCATGACTACATCAAAGGACAACACAGTAAGACACTTTATCAAAATCTAGGTCAGCTGATATCAAAGTTCACTTTACATCTTAATCTGTGCACATGGTTCATATTTCATAGCTGTACATCAAAGGACAAGAAAGTAGGTTACATCATTAAAATCTAGGTCACCTAATATCAAAGTTCATTTTTACAACTAAAAATGTGCACATGGTCAAAATTTTATTGCTGTACATCAAATGACAAGAAAGTAGGTCACTGTTCCCTTGGGCAAGGTAAAATTTTGACCCAAGGGTTTAATTCAAAACAATCTTGATACAGGTCCACCAAACACAATTCATGTCAAAAATCTAAGCTGTAGCTTTCTCCAATTCAGAAAACATTTGTTTTAGTTTCTGTTTTTACCATGTGTACATAATGAGAATCAATGCCCCCGGGCAGGGCCAATTTTGACACCAGGGTAAAAATTTGAACAACTTTGGTAGAGGACCTATAGATGACATTATTTAGCAAACATCAAAGTTCTATGCCTTGTACCTTCAGACAAAAAGATTTTTTGATTTTTTTATTATATGTACATAATGAAAATCAATGACCCCCGGGCAGAGCCAATTTTAACCCCAGGGCTATAATTTGAATAATATTGGTAGAGGTTCACTTCGCAAAGTCTCATGCCAAATATTTAACCTCTAGCCTTTGTCAATTCAATTTCACTTCTAGGGGCATAATTAAAACAACTTTAGTAGAGGACTCATAGATGATATTTATACCAAATATCAAAGCTCTAAGCCTTGAACCTTCAGACAATAAGATTTTTTAATTTTTTACTATATGTACATATTGAAAATCAATGACCCCTTGGGCGGGGCCAATTTTGACCCAGGGCTATAATTTGAACAATCTTGGTAGAGGTTCACTACACAATGTTTCATGCAAAATATCTAACCTATAGCATTTGTCAATTGCTAGAAGAAATTTTTTAAAGTTTTTACTATATACATATAAGGAAAACCTTATATGACATATGACCCCCGGGCGGGGCTGATTTTGACACTATAGGCAAAATTTGAACAACTTTGGAAGAGTACCTATAGATAATAACACATACCAAATATCAAACCTCTAAGCCTTGTACCTGCAGACAAGAAGGTATTTTAAGTTTTTACTATATGTACATATAGTGAAAATCAATGACCCCTGGGGCAGGGCCGATTTTGACCCCAGGGCTATAATTTGAACAATCTTGGTAGATTTCTATCAGACAATGCCTTATGCTCTAATATCTAAGCTCTAGGCCTTTTGGGTCTTTACAAGAAGATTTTTAAATTTATTCTTATAATTCCTTTTGGTTGCCATGGCAACCAGATTTCTGCATGGAATGAAATTCTTTGAACAACTTTGGAAGCCCTTCACCAAAGGATCAATCCTGCCAAGTTTGGTTGAAATTCGACAAGTGGTTTTTCACAAGAAGATTTTTAAGTTCACTATATAATCTATAGAACACACATACAAACACACACACAAACACACACACACACACACAGGTAAAGCGCTATATGCCACCGCATCGCAGATGCTACGGTGGCATAAAAATGCCTAGACGGTAACTTTCTAACTAATATTAATTGCAGGCAAAACATTTTTTCAAATGGCTGCTCAAAATCTGATTTGCATAATTTATTCACATAATTGCTTGTTCTTACTTCTAATGTCTAATACTGTGCATTATCCATTTAATTGTTCCTATGCACCAAATGTCCCTGTCACACTGTATATTGACGAATTTTATTACTCCTTGTATGCCTCTGTGTAGAAAGCATACATCAAAGACGCCAACAGACCTTTTGATCATGACAAAAGTCATGCACAATGTTTCCCTGATTGGTTAATCACCCTGTCAAATATTCTGATGAAGAAATAGACATCATTTTTTTACACTTCATCAGCCAAAGCTTGCGTGAACTTGAGTGACCTTAGGGGAAATCAAGTTGCACACCTGTCAGATTATACTGTAACTTATACCATTTCTTAAACTAGCAACACTTTTTTTCAGTTACCAATAATCATTTTAAATATTAAGTAGTTGTATAATTTTTTTGTTTGTTTGTTTAATTGGATTAAATTTACGGTAGTAGAAATGAGTATCAATGTGGGAAAGGGATTATGAGAAGAAAAGCGGTAAGTAGATAACAAGAACAAAAGCTATAGGGGAATGGTTCAACTCAAGAATATGCATAATAACAGGGGAATGGGTAGCATGTTGCTGTTGGTATCAGTTTTGACTAGATGACTAAATAACCCAGGAGACAGTTTTGTTTTCTTATAAGTCTGGCACAAATTTTAGATGCAACCTCGGCCCTTTGCTGCTGATTTTCCTGCGCCATTCTCATTTTTTTAGCGCCAATGGCGCAAAATCGCGTCCTCGGCAGATCTCTGGGCCATTGTATGAAGTTGTTTTGAATTCCAACTAGTAGTTTTCAAATTATGCTCCGGACAAGGAAAAGTAACAAAGGGCAATAACTCTGTAATTAGTGAAGATGGAGTTATGGTTTCTGTGCTCTGCACTTCCCCTCAATGTGCTTGACCATTGTATGAAGTTGTATTGAATTCCAACCATTAGTCTTTAAGTTATGCTCCGGACAAGGAAAATGCAACGGACGGCTGGACCGACCGACCGACCACCGAGTGACTCCTATATACCCCCCCAAACTTTGTTTCGGGGATATAATTAGCATGTACAATTTGTTGAGAAGACTTACACTAATCTGCTCCATTTCTTACATACTCTAGCACATTTTGCAAGCACAAACTTTGGTAGCCAAGCATATATTGCAAGAATGATTTCATCTGAGAGAAGACTAAAGTGATCTGAAATAAAAAATGGTAAAATCATATTAATCTTAGTAACAAGATTACATTTGTGAACAAGAGGGCCATGATGGCCCTATATCGCTCACCTAAAGGAATAGATCTGATAAGTATTTTTCTTTTTAAAAAGAAGCAACAGGTTTATAAAATTCTTAAATGTCATTTAAAGGTTAGTGTCAAATGTAAAGTATATTTGGCCGACAGCAACAGGAATGCAAACAAGTGTATAGAAATACCTCTTTTTTCATTTCTTTAAAGTACAGGTTTCAAAACAAGATTGCATTTGAGAAAAATGCTATGCCACCGCATCAATACAACACTAAATAGTAGTGTTGGAACAGATTTTTTTTTGTTTCTATACAATTTTGAAGATTGTCATAATGCATAGATCCCTGACCTATCTTATTCTTATTATCAGATTAGTGGTTAAATCTGTTGTTAACTCAATAAAAGATCAGAGTAGGAATATAACAATGCACTCGAGTCTAGTGAATTTGGTGGTGAAGGTCATATTTCACACAGCCTAAATTTCATGACTACATCAAAGAACAGTAAGACACTTTGTCAAAATCTAGGTCAGCTGAAATCAAAGTTCACTTTACGTCTTAATCTGTGCACATGGTTCAAATTTCATAGCTGTACATCAAAGGACAAGAAAGTAGGTCACATCATCAAAATCTAGGTCACCTGATACAAAATTCAATTTTTACAACTAAAACTGTGCACATGGTCAAAATTTCATTGCTGTACATCAAAGGAACAAGAAAGTAGGTCACTGTCCCCTTGGGCAAGGCAAAATTTTGGACCCAAGGGTTTCATTCAAAACAATCTTGATACAGGTCCACCAAACAACATTTCAAGTCAAATAATCTAAGCTGTAGCTTTCTCCCATTCAGAAAAAATTTGTTTTATTTTCTGTTTTTACTATGTGTACATAATGAGAATCACTGCCCCAGGGCAGGGCCAATTTTTGACACCAGGGGAATAATTTGAACAACTTTGGAAGAGACCTATAGATGATATTATATAGCAAACATCGAAGCTCTATGCCTTGTACCTTCAGATGAAAATTTATTTTTTTATTTTTTTACTATATATATATATATGTATATATAGTAAAAAAATAAAAAAATAAATTTTACATATATATACATATAAGGAAAGCCTATGGCCCCCTGGGCGGGGCTAATTTTGACACTAGAGGCAAAATTCGAACAACTTTGGTAGAGTTCCTATAGATGATATCATTTAAAAAATATTTAAGCTCTAATAAAGACAATAAGATTTTTTACTATAAGTATATATTGAAGATACATATTAGGAAAACTAATGACCCCCCGGCGGGCCGATTTTGACCCCAGGGGTTTAATTTGAATAGTCTGGGTAGAGGTCTACCAGACAATGCCTTATGCAAAATATCTAAGCCTTAGGCCTTTTGGGTCTTTGGAAGAAGGTATTTTAAGTTTTTACTATATGTACATATTGTGAAAAGCAATGACCCCGGGGCGGGGCCGATTTTGACCCCAGGGCTATAATTTGAACAATCTTGGTAGAGGTCTACCAGACAATGCTTTATGCAAAAAATCTAAGCTCTAGGCCTTTTCGGTCTTTACAAGAAGGTATTTTAAGTTTTTACTATATGTACATATAGTGAAAATCAATGACCCCCGGGGCGGGGCCGATTTTGACCCCAGGGCTATAATTTGAACAATCTTGGTAGAGGTCTACCAGACAATGCCTTATGCAAAAATATCTAAGCTCTAGGCCTTTTGGGTCTTTACAAGAAGATTTTTTAAATTTATTCTTATAATTCCTTTTGGTTGCCACGGGGCGGGGCTGATTTTGACCCTAGGGCTATAATTTGAACAATCTTGGTAGAGGTCTACCAGACAATGCCTTATGCAAAAAATCTAAGCTCTAGGCCTTTTCGGTCTTTACAAGAAGGTTTTTTAAGTTTTTACTATATGTACATATTGTGAAAATCAATGACCCCCGGGGCGGGGCCGATTTTGACCCAAGGGCTTTAATTTGAACAATCTTGGTAGAGGTCTACCAGACAATGCCTTATGCAAAATATCTAAGCTCTAGGCCTTTTGGGTCTTTACAAGAAGATTTTTTAAATTTATTCTTATAATTCCTTTTGGTTGCCATGGCAACCAGATTTCTGCATGGAATGAAATTCTTTGAACAACGTTGGAACCCCTTCACCCAAGGATCAACCCTGCCAAGTTTGGTTGAAATTGGACTAGTGGTTTTTCACAAGAAGATTTTTTTAAGTTCACTATATAATCTATATAACACACACACACACAAACAAACACACACACACACAGGTGAATCGCTATATGCCACCGCATCGCAGATGCTGCGGTGGCATAAAAATACACTCCCTGTAGCGTGTAATGTATGCACCGTTTACCGTTTTTCATGGTTTGACATTTTTATGGGCGCACCGTGAAAACTTTGGTTCCCATTTCAAAATGTCTCATAATAGCAAATCGTATCGCAAAAAACTCAACAAAAAGCAACGGATGGATGCAAAAAAATAGATGTGCTGTTTAAATAGAAATCATTGGCTTCACAACTAAATGTGCCTGGCACTTCAAGTGAAATGCAACATGAAGAAACCCCCGCAGAAACCACAATCATGACAAATGATTCAGCCGATGTTCAAATGTTTTCGGACTCAGTCTCTTCTTCAACTTCAAACTCGGTATTTGAATCTTAAGTTTTCTTTTTAAGATTAAAAGAATAATTCATTTGTGTAGCGTCAATATTCATTTAAAAATGACAGTTCATATAACCAAGTATGGACTCGGGCTACTAAAAATTTAAATTTAAATTTTATGTATGAAATGTAGCTTGGGCAGCACAAAATACACAAAATTTTTAATACACCCAAATATTGCCAAAATGCACTTAGAATTAATATTTAATATAGAAAAATGCTGTTTTAATTATGAATTGCAATTAAATGCTGTTTTAATTATGAATTACAATAAATACCTCATATACATTTTCATTCTGGGGAATCCAAATACAGTATACCCCATGAAAGCTCAGCTTTATCAAAGTTTTAAAAAAATAATACGATCGGATACTTGTATGAAATTTCAACAAAATTATATAACTTTTCATATTTTATGTGATGTCAATAAAAAAAAATTTTTGAAAAATTTTAATTGGGGTCACATTAATGATTTTTTTATCCACTGTGTTCCCTGTCGTTTAGTTATGTCTTCCTTATTTTTGTTTAGGAAGAAGAAATAAGTGAATCCTACTCTGTTATAGTTCCAGACAACAGAAAGTTTGACACCACAAAATATGAGAGAGCACATCCTTGGCTATATTAAAGTGCATCAAAATCTGATTATTGTTGCAAGTATTGTGAGTTTTACTTCCGTAATCCAGTTATAGACCATGCATATGTTGCACGTGGTGTTTTTTTAGGTCAACATCCAGGGCGAAAAATTAGATATCATGAAAATTCAGAGAACCATATCAAAGCAACTGCCAAATATTTTGCACCAAAACAGACTGTTTTGGATCAGGTCAAACAACAAGCATCTAAAAGTAAATGTGAAAAAGATCTTTCTGCTTCCAACTACATCAAAGTACTGTTCAGAAGTGCCTATTTTTTGACAAGAAAACGTTGGGCTGTATGTGAAAATTTGGAAGATTTCATGAAAAACTTCTTGGGAAAGGACTTACAAATGGATGCAGTTAGAACACACTTAGAGTTAAATCCAAATATAGCTTACACTTCTCCATCTTCAGTACAGGAAATATTGGAATCTCTTTCTTCAGTTTTTGAAAATGACATTTTACAAGCATTAAGGTCCTCAGCTTGCTGTGCAGATGAGCAGATGAGTCAACAGATGAGGGTAACAGAAATCAGTTTGCCATTGTTGCCAAGTTTCTTTATGAGAGAAAAGTGCAAGATGTCTTCTTAGGTTTAGTTCATGTCACATCTGCTACTGCAGAAAATCTGATGACAGCCATTCAAGGATTCTTACTGGCCAAAGATGTGCCATTAGAAAAAGCGGTCCTGGTTGGTTTTGATGGATGTAACACAATGAGTGGAGAAAACAAAGGTACAAATAATATTTTACTTAATTATTATTCTAATAGACCAGGTTCTTTGAACATTTTTGCATCACACTGATATAAAATAAATATAGTTTCTCAGGGTGCAACCTTGTTTACACTGTTAAGATTTGTCTGACCATATAAAAGTTTTATATTGTGATCTTAACATAATGCATTGCATAAAAATTCCTGTTTGGGTATTAATCATTTAATGCCATATATCAATTCTTTATAAAACAGGCCTTCAACGAAGATTCAGACATATAGTCCCACACTGACTTTACATACACTGCAGAAATCACAGGTTGGCGTTATGTGTAAAACATCTGGTAAAAAATTATCCTGTCCTACAAGTACTAGATGAATTACTTATTGCGATTTGGAAGCTGTTTACATATTCACCACAGAGATTTGCAGTATTCCAGCAGGTGCAGGAAACATATAACCTCACCCAGTTGACTTTTATTAAGGCTGTATCTACAAGGTTAGAAAGTTCAAACATTATACAAAAATATCATAATTTAAATGATAAAGATTAAGTAGGTTCAAAACAAGGACATGTTTGTGTTCTGCAGCATCAATTGAAATAGAGTAAGATACATATTAATATGTTTACTTTAAAATATTTTCCCACACATTTTATAGATATCCTTTAATATTGTATATAAAAAACTTAATCTAATTTTTAACTTTAAGATGGCAAATCTCTAATTCATTACTTTAAGATGGCTCTCACATGGACGTGCATGCCAGAGGCTACTTGACAGATTTGAACAAATTCTTGAAGTATACGGTCTGCGACAAATGTTGGCAAACAAGAAATTAATTGCTGCCGCTGCTGTTCTATGTGACATGTTGGCACCTCTGTGTACTTTTAGTGATTACCTGCAGGGAGATGTTTACTTTACACTAGTGAATGAGAAAGTGTCAGTGAGTATTTATAACTAAGTAACTAAGAACAAAATATAGGTATGAGTTGGCATTTAATTATGCAAAATTATCATAACTTTTGAGTTTCTATTGTTTATGATGTGTATCATGAAAACTATTTATAAATTTATGATATATAGTAACTAGACCTATCACTGAAGGTGATTAATACCCCCACCAGCAACTTTTTGAAAAATAAGTAGTCTGAAGAAAAATTTCAACACAAACTATCAACTGTGTACAAAGAAATATTTCAATTAATTGTAATCCCAACTGGGGTCTCCAAATAAGCTTGCTTTTCACAAAGTTTGATTACAATATCTCATTCCTAACTCTAGTTATTGTCCGGAAACCATTTTTCTATTTTTAGAAATGGTGACCTTGACCTTGACCCCAGGGGGTCCAAATGCAATACCAACCCAGGTCTTCATATAAGCTTGCTATACACCAAGTTTGATAACAATATCTCATTCCTAACTCTAGTTATTGTCCGGAAACCATTTTTCTATTTTTAGTAATGGTGACCTTGACCTTGACCCCAGGGGGTCCAAATGCAATACCAACCCAGGTCTTCATATAAGCTTGCTATACACCAAGTTTGATTACAATATCTCATTCCTAACTCAAGTTATTGTCCGGAAACCATTTTTCTATTTTTAGTAACGGTGACCTTGACCTTGACCCCAGGGGGTCCAAATGCAATACCAACCCAGGTCTTCATATAAGCTTGCTATACACCAAGTTTGATAACAATATCTCATTCCTAACTCTAGTTATTGTCCGGAAACCATTTTTCTATTTTTAGTAACGGTGACCTTGACCTTGACCCCAGGGGGTCCAAATGCAATACCAACCCAGGTCTTCATATAAGCTTGCTATACACCAAGTTTGATTACAATATCTCATTCCTAACTCAAGTTATTGTCCGGAAACCATTTTTCTATTTTTAGTAACGGTGACCTTGACCTTGACCCCAGGGGGTCCAAATGCAATACCAACCGGAGTTTCCACATAAGGTTGCTATATACCAAGTTTGATTACAATACCTCATTCCAAACTCTAGTTATCGTCCGGAAACCATGATGTGGACCGACCGACGGACCGACCGACCGACCGACCGACCGACCAACCAACCGACAAGGTGACTCCTATATACCCCCCCTAAACTTCGTTTGTGGGGGTATAACTATTTATAATTAATGATATATAGTTTTATCATGTACCAAATTGTATGTGCAAACATAACTTAACTACAAGTTAACTTTTTTCAGGCACTGGTAGACAAACTGCATAGTCTTGTTCACAGATTTAAAAGAGTTGGTCAGGGTGAGGCTGACATTGGCCTTAAGTTTTCTAAAGTTGAGAGTTTCTGGGAAGAAATTGATGATAGAACAGACTTGTCAAGACGCCTAAGGTAAAGTTTACTTGACTTATCTTCCATCTTCATACAAAAGTAAAATGATACAATAAACTGACTATTAACTATTACTAATAATACAAAATTTTACTTTTTGGAATTTCTGATATTCTAGGCTAGCAGAAACTTAACCTTATTCTGTTTATAATAGTTAGCATTCAGATATGAACATATTTTAACTTTCAGGGGTCCTCCATCTGTAACAATCCACCAGTTTGCAGAAGAGTTTGCGGTACCTATTGTATACTCTTTGATTGGTGAGGTTGAAGATGCTTTTCATTGCTCTGAAGTGCTACAATCTTTTTCTGTATTCAACATGAAGAATGTGCCAGACAGTATAGCAGATGTTATCAATATTTTTGGACAGGTAAGATTGATAAATTATTTAAATTAATTTAAGTTAAATTAATTGTAAATTCTACCTCTTGTTTAAATTATCATTTCTATATATAAATTGTATTTAAAATATTTCTTTTAAAGTTTAGTATTCTTATTATGAACAGTCTTTAAAAGTCTTCTCAGTTAATTATTTCTAGGATTTGATCATCAAATTATGAAATGTAAGTATTGCAATACACTGCTGGTTCTTTTTATTATACATTGTCTGTATGTACTGCTTTAAGATGCCCATTAGACAATTAGCAAACCATTATGGTAACATCAAGGAAGACACCTTTAATGGACACAGAAATGTTGCAAACCCTGTCTATACAAATGCTCAAATTATGTGCGAGTTTGAAGCCTTCAAGCATAAGATGAGATCCATAAAGTAAAGATTATGAGTTAAAGTTGTGTTAAAGTGCACAGTGTCTGTTTTGAAATTTCCTATTTTGTTGACATTTTTAACTGAATGTTATATGACGTTCACTTGTTCAGTTGTGTCTTTTAACAGTACTTTTTATACCATGTAATTGTTACTCACTTATATTTTTCTACATCTACTGGCCTTTAATTTTTCTTTTTATAAAAATGTTAACTCATCATTATCATAAACCAATCTTTAATTAATGTTTTAAGTGTCAATAATTCATTTAGTTAAGTCTGCCTCATGTGAACTTAAGTTAACATGTTACAGTTTCCAAACATATAACCATTTTCCATATACATGAGCAATTGGTATGATTATAGTGAATAAGTATTTTGAATAGAAGTCAAAATACTACTTTGTTTACAGTTTGCTACTCTTATGACACATAACTGCATGTTCAGTGCTATTTTCATGTATTATGCTCTATCTTTATTATTGAAACATTATTAAAATGTTTGATATTTCTAATAAATTAAAGAATATGGATTTTTGAGGCATAATGTGCTTTTAAAACTGTTTAAACTATGTTACTCACTTAATTTTCTACATCTAATGGCCTTTAATTTTTCTTTTTATAAAAATGTTAACTCATCATTACTTAAGTTCACATGAGGCAGACTTAACTAAATGAATTATTGACACTTAAAACATTAACTAAAGATTTGTATCACTTTTACTTTCAGATTTTAAGAATATTTTAATCTATTACAAATATGTTAAATATTAGAATGAACACATTTTAAATATAAGAATTTTACATATTTGTCTGGTTATTTCAGGAGCATTCTAAAATTAACAGGAAAACAAGATTGCATTTGAGAAAAATGCTATGCCACGGCATGGTTCAAATTTCATAGCTGTACATCAAAGGACAAGAAAGTAGGTCACATCATCAAAATCTAGGTCAAAGTTCAATTTTACAACTAAAACTGTGCACATGGTCAAAATGTCATTGCTGTACATCAAAGGACAAGAAAGTAGGTCACTGTCTCCTTGGACAAGGCATAATTTTGACCCAAGGGTTTAATAACAATCTTGATACAGGTCCACCAAACAACATTTCAAGTAAAATATCTAAGCTATAGCTTTCTCCCATTCAGAAAACATTTGTTTTATTTTCTGTTTTTAATACGTGTACATAATGAGAATCACTGCCCCCAGGGCAGGGCCAATTTTTGACATTTGAAAAACTTTGGTAGAGGACCTATAGATGATATTATATATCAAACATCAAAGCTCTATGCCTTGAACCTTCAGACAAAAATCAAAAAAAATACTTTTTTTTTCACTATATGTACATAATGAAAATCAATGACCCCCGGGGCGGAACCAATTTTGACCCCAAGGCTATAATTTGAACAATCTTGCTAGAGGTTCACTACACAATGTTTCATGCAAAATATCTTAACTCTATCCTTTGTAGATTTAGAGAAGATGAATTTTTAAGTTTTAACTATATACATATAAGATAAACCTATGGCTCCCAGGGGCGGGGCTAATTTTGACACAAGAGGCAAAATTTGAACAACTTTGGTAGAGTACCTTTAAATGATATTATTTAACAAATATTAAAGCTCTAAGCCTTGTACCTTCAGACAATAAGATTTTTTTATTTTTTACTATATGTATATATTGAAATCAATGACCCCCAGGGCGGGGGCAATTTTGACCCCAGGGCTATAATTTGAACAATCTTGCTAGAGGTTTACAACACAATGTTTCATGCAAAATATCTAACCTCTAGCATTTGTCAATTGCTAGAAGAATTTTTTAAAGTTTTTACTATAAACATATAAGGAAAACCAATGACCCCTGGGGCGGGGCCGATTTTGACCTCAGGGCTATAATTTGAACAATCTGGGTAGAGGTCTACCAGACAATGCCTTATGCAAAATACCTAAGCTCTAGGCCTTTTGGGTCTTTACAAGAAGGTGTTTTAAGGTTTTACTATATGTACATATAGCGAAAATCAATGACCCCGGGGCGGGGCTGATTCTGACCCAAGGACTATAATTTGAACAATCTTGGCAAGGGTCTACCAGATGATGCCTTATGCAAAATATCTTAGCTCTAGGCCTTTCGGGTTTTTACAAGAAGGTATTTAAAGTTTTTACTATATGTACATAGTGAAAATCAATGACCCCCGGGGCGGGGCCAATTTTGACCCCAGGGCTATAATTTGAACAATCTTGTTAGAGGTCTACCAGACAATGCCTTATGCAAAATATCTAAGCTCTAGGCCTTTTGGGTCTTTACAAGAAGATTTTTTAAATTTATTCTTATAATTCCTTTTGGTTGCCATTGCAACCAGATTTCTGCATGGAATGAAATTCTTTGAACAACTTTGGAAGCCCTTCACCCAAGGAACAATCCTGCCAAGTTTGGTTGAAATTGGACTAGTAGTTTTTCACAAGAAGATTTTTTAAGTTCACTATATAATCTATATAACACACACACACACACAAACACACACGCACACAAACACACACACAGGTGAATTGCTATATGCCACCGCATCGCAGATTGCGGTGGCATAATAAAAATACTAATTTGTTAATTTTTGTTACCCTTACAACACATTACTGCACATTTAGCGCACATTCAGTGCCACTTTCTTCAGTATTTGAATGTGTAACATGTTCTAGATTGATTATTGAAACCTTGTGAAACACGTCATGTTTGACATGTTAGAATTAGAAAATATGGATTTCTGAGGCACAAAATGCCTTTAACATAAAATTGTTAAAATGTGTATACTATGAATAAAACACTGATATTAAAGTGATAGTTTATTGAAATTTGACCAAAAAAGAAATGAAAAAAATTCCCCCTATATACTGAAATTCCCCCTGCTGAGGGTAGCGACCCGCTTCCCCCAAATTGGATTGAGGGCCCTGGTCAAGGTTAGTGTGGTCTACTGAAAGGTCTTGTCCCATGGGTTGTTGTTGCCAAGTATGAAGACAATACACCAAGAAATAAAAAAATTATGATCCAGGTACAAGTTTGCGGACGGCAACGGCAACAGCAACAGCACCGGCGACGGCAATGCCGCCGCGACTATAACAATACCTCTACTTTTTTTTCCAAAAAAAAGTCGAGCTAAAAATTATCAAAATACCTTAAAATATATTATTGACCCCTATTTTATTTTGTTTTAAGTGTACTGACCATTTGTTTATATTTAAAGTCATAAAATCAGTTATATCCGCAAATTTCTATGGCCTGGCAGCACAAATACAGTCAATAGATCAAAAAGACTAAAAGAAAACTCTCTAGCTTTTATCTGGAGAAGTACTCCGATGACAAAAGATACCAAACAGGAAACTAGTCAAACAACTTACCAAAAGCACCTGTGTCAGTCCTTTGCCTCTTAACTTGTCTACTTATGCTGAACTGGATATTGGGGCTTGCTATATTCTGCACAGATTTAAAAAAAGGTGCTACATTTGGGTCAAGGCAGCTATCTGATGACTCATCACTGCATGAAGTAACATTATCACGATGACTATCTAGTAATATTCTTGGGGCCTGAAAGTAAAAGTATTATAACAGTGAATTATTTGACCACAACTATAGGCATATTGTAGACTTTTTTAGAAATTGACAAATTTATTGAAAATTCCTCAATATAATCTTGAAATTTGTGAAGAATTTCCACAATTGCTCAATTTATAAGGACATGGCTTTTTATGAACCAAGAGGGCCATGATAGGCCTTGTAACTCACACCTGATTAATAAGGTTCTTTATGGAACAATTGATATTGTAAACAATGTATGAAAAGCAGACAAAGTTAACAAACTGAGCCACCCCACATCCATCAACATTTAGTTTATCCAAATATCATGAGGCTGTTTCATTAAAATACCTCCATGGGTGTAGGAGATTATGCTCCAGACAAAAAGTGGACGCTGCCCGCCCAGCCATCCATCCGCCAGCCAGGGAGGAAACTATAATACATCCCGTTTTTAAAGACAAGACGGCCATCACGGCCCTGAGGTCGCTCACCTGTATATAGGCCCCCCTCTCCCCCCCCCCCCCCTCCGGCAGGACCAATTTTAACCCAAGGGATTTTATTTGAACAAATGTGGTAGACACCCATAAGAAGCTGTTTCATGCTAAACATCTAAGCTCCAGCTCATTGGGTTTTTTAAAAGAAGATTTTTTAAGTTTTTACTATTCACATACAGTTAAAAACAATGAGACCCATGGGGCGGGGCCAGTTTTGACCCCAGGGCTTTTATTTGAACAAACTTTGTAGACACTTACTAGAAATGTTTCATGCTTAATATCTAAACTCTACCTATTTAGGTTTTTTCAAAGAAGATTTTTAAGTTTTTGCTATACACATACAAGGAAAATCAATGACCCCCGGGCGGGGCCAATTTTGACCCCAGGGCTTTTATTTGAACAATTTTTGTAGACACTCACTAGAAGATGTTTCATGCTTAATATCTAAAGTCTAGCTATTTGGGTTTTTCAAAGAAGGTTTTAAAGTTTTTGCTATACACATATAAGGTTAAATCAATGACCCCAGGGGCGGGGCCAGTTTTGACCCGAGGGCTTTTATTTGAACAAACTTCTTGGACACCCATTAGAACATGTTTCATGCTAAATATCTAAGCTCTAGCTCTTTTGGTTCTTTAAAAGAAGATTTTTTAAGTTTTTACCATATGCATATAGGGAAAATCAATGACCCCCTGGGGCGGGGCCAATTTTGACCCCGGGGCTTTTATTTGAACAAACTTGATAGACACTCATTAGAAGATGTTTCAGGCTAAATATCTTAGCTCTAGCCCTTTGAGTTCTTTAAAAGAAGATTTTTTTAAGTTTTTACTATATGCATATAGGGAAAATCAATGACCCCCTGGGGCGGGGCCAATTTTGACCCCAGGGCTTTTATTTGAACAAACTTGATAGACACTCACTAGAAGATGTTTCATGCCAAATATCTAAGCTCTAGCTCTTAGGGTTTTTTAAAAGAAGATATTTGAAGTTTTTTCTTTCGGTTGCCATGGCAACCAGAGTTCTGCATGGAATTAAATTCTTTGAACAATTTTTAAAGGTGACCACCAAAGGAACATTCCTGTGAAGTTTGGATGAAATTGGCTTAGTGGTTTATGAGGAGATGTCATTTAAAGTAAAAGTTTACGGACGGACGACGGACGGACGGACGACGAATGGACGCCGGACGAAAAGCGATCACAAAAGCTCACCCTGTCACTTTGTGACAGGTGAGCTAAAAAACGAGCGTATAAAAATGGCTGTTTTCATTGAAGTCTCCAGTTACAAGTTGAAATTGCTATAAAACTATCAAAACTGCTTCAATACTTATGAAACTTAGCACAAATGTTGACTGAACCATTGCCTTTGTAACAAGAGCCATGTCAACATGGCCATCCCCCGCCGAATGTGTTTGCTCATTGGAAGAATGTATATGTAGTTGAGCAGAATAATTCAATTTTAAGAGGTCTTTTGGTAATGAAAACTGATGGCTGAAGTGATTACAGATTTGAAACCTATGTGAATACTGATGGCTGAAAATAACAAAGGGCAATAACTGAAAAATAATGCAGGGTAGGTTATCATTCTTGTGTGCTGCACCCCTCCTCAGTAAAATCTATCCACCTATGAAGTTTCAAGTTGATACCTAAAATACTTTTTGAGATAAGCTCCGGACAAAATAGTATGAAAAAGAACAAAGGGCAATAACTCAAAAATTATATAGGGAAGAGTTATCATTCTTGTGCACAGCATTCCTCCTGAATAAGATCTATCCACCTATGACATTTCATGTTGACATCTCAAACACTTTTGAGTTATGTTCCACTCAGGTGAAAAATTAAGTATGAAAAATAACAAAGGGCAATAAGTCAAAAAATTTAAAAGGTAGAGTTATCATTCTTGTGCACTGCACACCTCCTGAGTTAGATCTATGCACCTATGAAGTTTCATGTTGATATCTCAAAGGCCTTTTGAGTTATGCTCTGGACAAAAATTAATTTTAAACAAGATTGCATTTGAGAAAAATGCTATGCCACCGCATTAATACAACATTAAATAGTAGTGTAGGAACAGATTTTTAACTCAATAAAAGATCAGAGTAGGAATATATCAATGCACTTGAGTCTAGTGAATTTGGTGGTGAAGGTCATATTTCACACAGCCTAAATTTCTTGACTACATCAAAAGGACAACACAGTAAGACACTTTGTCAAAATCTAGGTCAGCTGATATCAAAGTTCACTTTACATCTTAATCTGTGCACATGGTTCAAATTTCATAGCTGTACATCAAAGGACAAGAAAATAGGTCAAATCATCAAAATCTAGGTCACCTAATATCAAAGTTCAATTTTACAACTAAAACTGTGCACATGGTCAAAATTTCATTGCTGTACATCAAAGGACAAGAAGTAGGTCACTGTCCCCTTCGGCAAGGCAAAATTTTGACCCAAGGGTTTAATTCAAAACAATCTTGATACAGATCCACCAAACCAAACAACATTTAAAGTCAAATATCTAAGCTGTAGGTGATCATTATATACAAACAAGAGGGCCATGATGGCCCTGAGGTCGCTCACCTGTATATAGGCCCCCAACCCCCCCCCCCCCCCCCCCCCCAACGTTGCAGAGCCAATTTAACCCAAGAGCTTTTATTTGCACAAACTTGGTAGACACCCATAAGAAGATGTTTCATGCTAAACATTTAAGCTCTAGCTCATTGGGCTTTTTAAAAGAAGATTTTTTAAAGTTTTTACTATACACATATAGTTAAAAACAATGACACCCCTGGGGCAGGGCCAGTTTTGACCCCAGGGCTTTTATTTGAACAAACTTTGTAGACACTTACTAGAAGATGTTTCATGCTTAATATCTAAACTCTAGCTATTTGGGTTTTTTCAAAGAAGATTTAAAGTTTTTGCTAAACACATATAAAGAAAATCAATGACCCCCGGGGCGGGGCCAATTTTGACCCCTGGGCTTGTATTTGAACAAACTTGGTAGACACCTATTAGAACATGTTTGATGCTCAATATCTTAGCCATAGCTCTTTGAGTTCTTTAAAAGAAGATTTTTTAAGTTTTTACTATATGCATATAGGGAAAATCAATGACCCCCGGGGCGGGGCCAATTTTCACCCAGGGCTTTTATTTGAACAAACTTGGTAGACACCCATTAGAACATGTTTCATGCTAAATATCTTAGCTCTAGCTCTTTGGGTTCTTTAAAAGAAGATTTTTTAAGTTTTTACTATATGCATATAGGGAAAATCAATGACCCCCCGGGGCGGGGACAATTTTGACCCCAGGGCTTTTATTTGAACAAACTTGGTAGACACACACTAGAAGATGTTTCATGCCAAATATCTAAGCTCTAGCTCTTTGAGTTCTTTAAAAGAAGATTTTTAAGTTTTTACTAAATGCATATAGGGAAAATCAATGACCCCCGGGGCGGGGCCAATTTTCACCCTAGGGCTTTTATTTGAACAAACTTGGTAGACACCCATTAGAACATGTTTCATGCTAAATATCTTAGCTCTAGCTCTTTGGGTTCTTTAAAAGAAGATTTTTTAAGTTTTTACTATATGCATATAGGGAAAATCAATGACCCCCCGGGGCGGGGCCAATTTTGACCCCAGGGCTTTTATTTGAACAAACTTGGTAGACACTCACTAGAAGATGTTTCATGCCAAATATCTAAGCTCTAGCTCTTTGAGTTCTTTAAAAGAAGATTTTTTAAGTTTTTACTATATGCATATAGCTATAGGGAAAATCAATGACCCCCGGGGCGGGGCCAATTTTCACCCCAGGGCTTTTATTTGAACAAACTTGGTAGACACCCATTAGAACATGTTTCATGCTAAATATCTTAGCTGTAGCTCTTTGGGTTCTTTAAAAGAAGATTTTTTAAGTTTTTACTATATGCATATAGGGAAAATCAATGACCCCCCGGGGCGGGGCCAATTTTGACCCCAGGGCTTTTATTTGAACAAACTTGGTAGACACTCACTAGAAGATGTTTCATGCCAAATATCTAAGCTCTAGCTCTTTGAGTTCTTTAAAAGAAGATTTTTAAGTTTTTACTATATGCATATAGCTATAGGGAAAATCAATGACCCCCGGGGCGGGGCCAATTTTCACCCCAGGGCTTTTATTTGAACAAACTTGGTAGACACCCATTAGAACATGTTTCATGCTAAATATCTTAGCTGTAGCTCTTTGGGTTCTTTAAAAGAAGATTTTTTTAAGTTTTTACTATATGCATATAGGGAAAATCAATGACCCCCCGGGGCGGGGCCAATTTTGACCTCAGGGCTTTTATTTGAACAAACTTGGTAGACACTCACTAGAAGATGTTTCATGCTAAATATCTAAGCTCTAGCTCTTATGGTTTTTTAAAAGAAGATATTTAAAGTTTTTTCTTTCGGTTGCCATGGCAACCAGAGTTTTGCATGGAATTAAATTCTTTGAACAATTTTTAAAGGTGACCACCAAAGGAACATTCCTGTGAAGTTTGGATGAAATTGGCTTAGTGGTTTATGAGGAGATGTCATTTAAAGTAAAAGTTTACGGACGGACGGACGCCGGACGGACGACGGACGGACGGACGGACGGACGCCGGACGAAAAGCGATCACAAAAGCTCACCCTGTCACTTTGTGACAGGTGAGCTAAAAATGGGAACAGCAATGGGAAGTTCTATGACACCTTCTTACGCTTCGCTTTTTATGGGTAAATTTGAAAATGACTTTTTAAGCCAACGTTCTTTAAAACCTAGTTTATGGTTCCGTTTTCTTGATGATATATTTTGTATATGGAGTTATTCCCTTGATGATTTGAATGCTTTCATTGATAGTTTGAATAACTTTCATCCATCTATAAAATTTACAGCGAACGTTTCTAAATCTCTCGTATCATTTTTAGATGTAAACGTTTCATTAGACGAAAACAATATTATTCACACTGATATACATGTTAAAGAGACAGACAATCATCAGTATTTAGAATACTCTTCCTGTCACCCAGTGTCTTGTAAAAATGGTACTCCGTACAGTCAAGGAAAACGTTGTCGCCGTATCATTTCTGACGATAATGTTTTCAACGATTCTTTACAGAATTTACGTACATACTTCAAAGCAAGAAATTATCCTATCAATGTTATTGATAACGCACTAAGTAAGGTTTCATGTCTAACACAGGATGAGGCCCTGTGTACTAACAACAAAACAAGTGATGGCAGTGTTATTCCCTTTGTTGTTGGGTATAACCCAACTTTACCTAATATTAGTAATATAATTAAAAAATATTGGGATTTACTTAAACTTTCAAGTAAATGTTCTGTGCAAAAGCTTCATGAAAGTAAACCTTTGGTTGCATTTAAAAGACCTAAAAATCTAAAAGACATTCTCGTTAATTCTAATATTAGGTCTAATAACAAAAATGCGAAAAGTTCATCCAAATGTAATAGAAGTAGATGTACACATTGCAGCTCCATTATTGAAAGCAATATATTTAGTAGTACTAATATTCCTGGTAAGAATTATCATGTTAATAACAATACTGATTGTTCTACGAAAAATGTTATATATCTTGTCACTTGTGATAAATGTAAAGAGCAATATGTTGGTCAAACGAAGCAACAAGTGTCTAAACGCATGAATAGCCATAGGTTTGATATCAACAATTTTTCCGATCCGTTATTTTCGACCAATGTCGCTACACACTTTAATAAAACCAATCATTGTATTAAGGATTTTAAATTTATGCCTATAGAGATTGTCACCGATGATATGGAACGCTTATTACAAGAATCATACTGGATTCATAAGCTTAACACATTATCTCCTAATGGTATGAATGCAAAAGTTTTGTACAATATATAACTTTGTCATTATTGAGCCGGTATACATATACATGTAGTATGTTTTTTCTCATATCAAGGTTTTTTATTATTATTAATTATGAGATTTTTTGTATCACATGTGCAGATCCATATTATATGTGTAATTTATTGTATATTGCTGTATTTATATTCATGAAAGATTCTGTATTTATTGGACAAAGTTTTTATTCCCGCGTTAACGTCACGTTCTGTTTAGCGTATAGTTAAACGGACGTTGCGTCATTTGTCATTTGTTATTTTATAAACGTCAATTTTTTCTGAAGAAGACTAAACGTCGAAAGCTTAAGAAAAGCGTTTGTTTTTATTGAGCTGATTATATATCAATTGCTAGAAGAAATTTTTTTTGAAGTTTTTACTATAAGTTTTTTACTAAACCAATGACCCCCTGGGCGGGGCCGATTTTGACCCCAGGGCTATAATTTGAACAATCTGGGTAGAGGTCTACCAGACAATGCCTTAAGCACAATATCTAAGCTCTAGGCCTTTTGGGTCTTTACAAGAAGGTATTTAAAGTTTTTACTATATGTACATATAGTGAAAATCAATGACCCCCGGGGCGGGGCCAATTTTGACCCCAGGGCTATAATTTGAACAATCTTGGTAGAGGTCTACCAGACAATGCCTTACGCAAAATATCTAAGCTTTAGGCAAATATCCACCATCCAGTAATTAGAGGAGACAAATGTTGCATGTGATATTTTTTACAGACGCAGGTAAATATGTGCAATAAACTGATAAATGGTCACCTGAGAGAGCGAAATGTCCCTGCAATATGTCCCTGCAATATTTCACAGTGATCCAGAGCAACAGATATGGTGCATATTTGCGCAATTTTATAAAATAAGCAATTGATTTTTTTAAGAATGCGTACCAAAACCCACTAAAAACGAGGCAGTCTGAAGGACAGCTTAATCCCCTTCCAAAGTAAACATGAATGTGTACTTCTTGACCTTTTACCAACCATGACCTTGATGTTGTGCCATGCATATCATAAGCACATAGTCTCATGATGGTAATTAATTTATGCCAAGTTATTTAAAATCTTCCATAAAGTAAACAAGAGGGCCATGATGGCCCTATATCGCTCACCTTAGGAATAGATCTTATAAAGTATTTTTCTTTTTTAAAAAAAAACAACAGGTTTATAAAATTCTTTAATGTCATTTAAAGGTTAGTGTCAAATGTAATGTATTTTTGGCCGACAGCAACAGGAATGCAAACAAGTGTATAGAAATACCTCTTTTTTTCTTTTCTTTAATGTACAGGTTGCTAAAAAATACACTCCCTGTGGCGTGTTTACATCATGAAAATTTTAACAATGACATCATCATAAACAAGAAGAAGTACAAATTTGGATCATACTTCAATAAAAATCGGTCAAAGACAAAAATGGCCGGGTTGCATTTGTATACCAAATAACATGACTCCTGAGGCTGTGATGTTACAAAAATTTCCTACCATTGACCATTCATATCGAACATTTAACTAAGTCGGTAAACAGGAAGAAGATAAGCGATAGACCTGAACTTTGCAGTCACAATACCAAATTTCAAGAGGCTGTGATATGTAGTTGCTAAGAAAACTGTTACGGAAATTTCCTTCCATTTACAATTAATGCTGAAAATTTCACTAGGTCAGAAAACTGAAAGTGGATGAGCCACATACCTGAAATCATATCAATGTTGTATACCAAACATCAAGAGGCTGTAATAAGTAGTTGCTGAGAAAATTGTTACAAAAAATTCATATCATTGACCATTATTATGAATTAAACTAATGAGAAAATTGTTACGAAATATTCATACCATTGACCATTATTATGAATTTAACTAAGTCAGTAAACATGAAGTGGATGAGCGACAGACCTTAAATCGAATCTCATGGTATTGGACT